>NC_046382.1:25149242-25215293 GCF_011125445.2 Fundulus heteroclitus | reverse complement strand
GTGTCGTGGCCGCAAACGTTTGACATGGCTACCACTACTACTATAGTGAGCCTTCCACACCTCACCACTAGGGAGTACTGTAATCGAGCATCAATATGTTCAGATAGACTCAGCTCTGCTCCGGTTACAAGTCTTCAATATTTTCTTACATTTGGTACAGCTCGGTACGGTAATGGCTAATACATAAGCTAGCTGGATAATTAAACACGGGGACAGGGGTCACCAACATGGTACCCGTTGGCACCAGGTAGCCCCCACGATCATATGTGGTGATCGCAAGCCTGTTCATTTGGACCAGATAGCAGGGATTGGTTTAGAGTTTCTACAAGCCTGCAGCTCTCATAGATGGCTGATTCTTTTTTTTTTTTTGTTCCTTTTTCTGGATACATATTGTATTGATTACTCTTAAGATGGGAGGACCATTTTACCCAGTATAAGAAGTGTTTCTGAACAGGATTACCAACTATGGTTTTAAATGAATCAGAGGTTGGCAGCATTTTAAACTAACTATAAACAGTAATCATATATATGTAAAACATACAGATACACCGTTCTTTTGTAATTTTTCTTAATTTACTTAGTTGAAAGAAATATGTTAACTTGAGCATTTATGTTCCATTTCCTTTTCTGGTGACATGCACTTTTTTTTTTATTTTGCTCTTATTTAAGCTACTTGCTGTAATAGCAAATAGTAAAAGCACTGGATTGCATATTTGCTGCCACGTCCCTGATCCTGTTTAGTGATGAAGCCTTTTGATTTGTTCTATTCTCCAGAGTCCCATTCAACCGACTGAGCAACACTCATCCTTCAGAGCACAAGGGCAATTCTCAACTGCCCCCCTTTTTTCACTTCCACTCTTTCTTCCTCTCTGTGCTGGATCATTCCTCTCACACTCAGAAGGGCTTTGTAGCAGTCACATCAGTCTCTATGCCGTGCTTTCTCTCTCCCCTCATTTTTGTCTCCCTTTCCCTTATTTCACCTCTCTCTTTACTCCAACTTTCATAAGCTCAGTAAAGCATGGCCTTCAATTCCCTTGTTCTAGTGTTTTCACTTAACATCAGGAGTGATGAGCAAAAGGTTTCTGGCTCAATTCTTGAGCAAAGGCTGGCATGACAGGGATTATTATTTATTTGTCATCTTGGATGTAATAAGCTGTAGGAACAGAGTGGAGAGCTGGTGATTTATTGCTCTGTCGAACGCCAGTAGCAGTCCGGCCGCTGGGGCGTGCAGGATGAATACGGGGCTGTCAGTCCCGTCCATCTGTCTCCTCGCGCCTGTCGCCCTCACAACACTGCCCCATTTCATGCCAGAATACATAAACAATCTTTCATTACTCCTGAGCGTTTTGTTTTTTTCATATTTCCTCTGCACAAGACAAAGTTTCAATTTATTTAGATTTTTTTTTTCTTTCCATTTTTCCTGCTCTTTAACACTTTAACCCTTGCACTCCACATGAGCCCTAAAACTTTTCCCACCTTCCTCAAGTTTATTTGTGATTCTGGATCCTTCCTGCAATTACTTTATTTTCTAAGAACTGCTGATAAGGACCCGCTTCTGTTTCTGCTGTTTAAGAAAATATTTTTAGTTTGGAAGGATTTTTGAGCCAGGGGGTTTTGGACATGAATATGTTGGTGTGCTGTCAGCGCCACGTCCTTCCAGTGCATTAGTGTCAGTGTCCATGCTGCACTTAAGCATGAAATGAGTGATGAAATATCAAATCCTCTAATTTCATACCCCTCACCCCACCCATCCCTTTTCCCTGTTTTCCAGAGCAGAAGACATATTATCGACCCTCAGTCCCATTTAGACAGGAATTTAATATTTTTTAGCTAAACCCAATCACACCCGTTAGGTCTCTGTGTAATCCAATCACATTCCATCATAAATGCCTCCCTTGCGAGGCTATTCACGGACCTGATAACTGGTGAAAATCAAGATGTTGAAAAACCTGGGTCATAATAGATTGTCTTGGCTGCTTTAACGGAGCTTGTCCTACTCCTCTTTGTCGATACACATTTTCATTTTCCTGCTGTAACAGAGCTCTCCAGGCACAGATTGTCTTCTAGTGGAGCTGACTCTGAAAATAGGACTCATTTATTGAGGCCTTTATCTACAAGCTGTACTGGGAGAGGTCTCAAAAAGATGCCCATGGATTAGAGGAAAGATGAAGATCAATCATGAGGTAGTGAGCAGATTAATGGTATGTCCTTTATTCAAGCACGTAATTTCTTCTTAAATTAAATACGTCTTTTGATATTCACACTGTAGGTCGGAGGATGCAGAGAGTCAAATATATACTCTCTGCATCCGTAGAATCTTTAGAGTCCACGGTGAACTTTTTACTTTTTTATCTGCTATGCATCACAGTGGTTTAGGTATAAAATGACAAAGACAAATAAATAAGAATGATCTTAATTTCATGTCTGCTTTCATTCATTGAAAAAACTAATCTTTTGGAGAGTTAGTTTTTTAAGTTTTTTCCACAACAAGCCAGGAACTATTAAAAAGTGTTCTTGAACCACACTTCATAATTTATGTTTCAACTGTTCAACTCCGGATATTTTCTTAAACTTTCTTTGAAGAAGTCTGTGTTTTTTATTATTAAACCTTTATTTATATATGTTGTCTCATTGAGACATAGATTCTCATTTACAACAGAGACCTGTAAGCACATATTTAAAAACTCATATAGAACAATACCAGAGTTACTTAAATACAGTGTCACAGTTCTCAAAATACTAAATAATAAAAAATGTAACATCAAGAGCAAGGACTTTTTGACATTATTGCATGATTATGTTTTAATGATAAAACCATCCAGAAAAAAAATCTGACAGTTTCAGTTCCTGCTAAAGATAACTCAAGACAGTGTAGAGTGAGAGAAGGCTGTTTTTCCTAACTTTGGGTGGACTGAGAGAACACAGAGTAATGACGTCCTGGGATGGTAGATGGTAATTGGTTTAAGTGAAATTTAAGAAGATGAATACAGAGGCCATAAACCAGGAATGGATTTACAGATAAAATGTACCAAGGAAAACCTCTATGGAGAGACAGTGATGACCAAATAACTAAAAAGTGCATAGTGCAATGATGGGTAAGGTTATGTATTAGGACATACGCTCAATAGGGAAACTTGCTGAGGACACAATTGAAGGTAAAATGACACTGTCTTTTTTTCTGGAAAGCCACATCAAGTTGGTTTTATATGCATCCAGTACCAGTCTGAGCTCTTATAGTTGTGATTGTAGGATATCAAATGGAGACTGCAGCCGCTCAAAAGTAAGAGATACAGTGTGAGGCCAACAGTAAACAAGGGTGTCATCAGCATACAGGAGGATAGAAGCTTGTCCGTGGACCGACATTTATACAAATATTACACAGTGTAGGTCCCAGCACTGACCATTTAGGTACACCATTAATGATATTCCAAAGACCTGAAGAAGATCCATTGACATGAATACACCGTTTTTTGTTTGACAGATAATTATTGAACTAACCCAGTCAACCTGACGTTACATAGTTTGTGGCACAAAATGCAATTAACAGTGTCAAAGGCCTTTGAAAGGTTCATTAAATGGACAACACAATACTTTTTGGCATCTAAAACCTCTATAGTCATTAATGAGCTGAGTGGTAGCAGTGATTGTACTATGCTTCTTTCTAAAATCAGACTTATAATTCCAAAATATATTGGAATGCAAATGCAAATACTTACTCACTTAGTCATTTACTAGTTTTTCTAAAACTTTGGAAAAATATTTTTTCTTTTAGAGTTGCCTGTAGTTATCAAAACTAGGTCTTCACTTTTTAACAGAGGTAAAAGTTAAACAGTTTTAAAAATTAAATCCAAATGTATTTATTAGTGCCAATTCGCAATACATGTCATCTCAAGGCACTTTACAAAGTCAAATTCAATCAAATCATACCGATTGTTCAAAAAGTTTCCTATCTAAAGAAACCGAGCAGATTGCATCAAGTCTTGACAAGCATTGTGAATAAAATGATAATAATGGGGTAAATTGTCAGGGCCTGTTGATTTTTTTTCAGGATCAAGTGTATTTAAAATCTTTCAAACATCCCAAACAGAAAAAGGAGTAAAGGAAAACATGTCACTACTTGGTTACTGTTTGATAAGTGGTGGGTGAGTTGCCAATGTCAAACACAGAGGTACAACATATACAATGTTCATTATAACCATTAAGGATCTCCTCTTTGCCTCCCACTTGGATAGAATCAACAATAGTGTGAAAAGGAAGGTCAGAAGCAGTAGAGTTGGAGAGGGATTGTATGGTTAGTCTTAACCTTCTAGGGCTGCTTAGATTATTTGTGGTTAGATTTTGACAGCTCCAGTACAATAATTTTTGAGTTGCTGAAAGTGTGACTATCTCGTACCTTCACCATGACGGATGAGTAGGAGCTTGCTAGTTTATCAATAAAATAACTAAAACTGTAATGAAAATATTTACATGCCAGGCCAACATTATCTATTAATAAAATAGGGTCCCAATTAAAATGGAATAAATTATGCATAAACACTTGCTCACTGAAATGCTTCAGGTGCTATATCTGCACAATTTGTAGCTTTGTACGAATAATCTTTATATCCCTGATGGTACCAAACATGGAGTGATAACTAATATAATTTTAAAAAATCCCGAAGCAGAATATTTATGAAGCAAATTTGTACTCAGAAGATCAATAAGAATAGATTTTATGAGACATTTAGGATCTAAATGAGTAGGGCAGTCAACACTCCGAGTGAAGTTAAGAGGGAAACAATGAGCTTTAAAATCATCACAGGAGAGAGCCAGTCTCAGTTAAAATCAGACTAAAATTATTCATTTAAGGTTTAGCTGTAATAAGTGTTGTAGCAGAGATGGTAATGCTTCCTTGCTGGCTGAGGTGGATCTGTAACACCCAACTAATGTTAAAACCTGACCATCATTTTTTAAAGCCATTATTTCAAATTGCTTCGTAGTAGACTTTGAAAACAAGACCTGTGCAGAAAATCCTGAATTAACAGATTATCACACCACCGCTATTTTTGCTACATATATCAGTTAGGGACTTGGGTTGCCAAGTTTTGGAAACAACTATTCTGTCCACAGCCCAGGTTTGCATCATATCCATTTTTTGGTAACCGACTCTCTGTTTATATGCAAAATGTGCAATCCAGACATATTTATAAAATCAGGGGTATGCTACATGTCACTGGAGGACTAGGATTTGGTTGAATACCAGCCAGCAATAAAAGCATAATAATTAAATTATTCTTCCTATTTTATCATGTGCTGAAAACACAAAAATGTACCAGACCTGTAGGCCTTGTTATACAAAATAATTTCAAGGAACAGTAGCTATCCATAACTAAAAACCAACAAAAGGAGAATAAAATATAGATCTGGTAATGAAGCTGCCCTTTTCCTCCCCCTAGATCTGTACACAATCTCAATTGGAGGGAAGGTCAGCCCTGAAGATCCTTTTTGGAGACCTGATTGTTTGTTGCAGTGTAAACCCATCCTGCTTTGTAAATGATTCAAACCACACAGGGATGGACAAACACAGGACAGACTAGTTGTCACTGGAGAGGGTCACCGGCAGCCTCTGTTGAAGTTTGTCTTGATTTGCAGCACAAAGTACAGTCTCTGTTGGACCTTCTTTCAAACAATGTCTGTGTGTAATCACCAGCTCAAGTACTGAGAAAGGGTGGTTCCTAGGAATCGGAAGTGACCCACAGCAGGCACAGTGCTGTTGAGGATGGTGATGGGAGACAGAGTGGGAGGTTCTCCAGAAGTCCAGTTATCTCCACAGTCTGAAGCAGATTAAGATCCAGATGGTTCTGACCTTACCAGCTCATCACAATTTATCTCAACGTGTTCTCTCCAAAGGCACAACTTACCCCTCACTGGGGGCAAGTTGTGCCACAAGACCACCTGTTTTAAGAAAGCTATGTTTTCTTAATTTCTATATTTCATCCTGAAATATATACGTGCTTGTTTCAGTTTGAAGTTTTACTGTAATGGTCTCACTTTAAATTCACTGGAAGTAAAAACTGCCACAACTCTCCCCGATTTCCCCTATGCCATCGCTTTAAAAATCTACTGATTTCCAGTCCAAAGTTTTTAAAAATCCCTGCTCCTGAAACCAATGATAAAAATTAGTGTTTTTGTTTAACCAGAAACTCCATTTGCATTTCGGCTGGAATGGAGCACACAGGGAAAAAAACATTTTGCTAAATATCCAGATTATTGCTGTAAGGACCTAAGAATGCTTTTGTTAAATGATATGCTTTGGTGGTTATCCCTCATACCATCTTGCAAAAAATGTTCTCCTTTTAATTATCTCTTTAGGTCTTTACATTTAAAGGTGAAATAAACTTTGAAGATATTGAGTTGTTATATGCTGTTTACGTTGCCTCAGAAGTGAGTGTAAAGTGAATTAGTGATTCAACATCTTGTTTCTTCAGCGTCACTAGTAATTTACATGAGATGGACTATTTTGTTTTCTTCTAAATACACTTCAGAGGAGCTTAGCCTTTTTGTGACAAAAGGAAATATGTACTATAATGATAAATTGTATTTATCTGAGCGTTAGGACAGTGTAGATTAGATGCATAACTATATTTTATAGTTCAGACAACATTTATGGTAGGGGAACCTTGCATTCACAACCCTGGAAAACACTAGACTTCTATTCATTGCAAGAAATCACCAATAAATTTATTAACACAAGCTGTTTCCTCAATTCTTGTTGACAGGCATACATTTGTCATTCTAATTTAGACTAGGCCCTTACTAAGTGCACTCTATCACAACCACAGCAATCCAAGTCCTAATCAGTATCTAAAATGGGTTTAGAGAATAAAAACTTCAATGAGCTAATTTCTCATTCTTATTTGTTGGTCCTCTGTTCTCCTGAATGGTTTGTGCTGGCAGTAAATGTGTGTGTAAGAAAGCCCCTACTTATTTGTGTCTCACTTAGACTGAGAGCTTGGGTCAATGGGGCCCTTCAACTCTGCTCTGCCTCCAAACCACCACTGACATGCAGCTGATCAAGGCTTAATTGGGGAGACATTTTCTCCCCATGATTTCTATTGATTCACAGTGGTGAAAAAGCACAGACCACAAGCAATTTTCCTTCTGACCAAAGACAACACTGTGTGTCCAGTTCTTTTTCAACATCAAAATGCTGCTCATCTTTCTCTAAGGCTGCTTTATACATAATTTCTGGACAGTTTTCCTAACTTATAAACCTGCTTCTGACATTGTGCCATGCTACTGTGCCTCATCATCTTTACCATCTTTCTCAAATTTTGTTTTCTCATTCCTGTCATCCATTTAGGTACTGCTCCTCTCCAAGCTCTTTTTCTTGCTGGCTGCCTGTTTGAGGTGAGTGGTGCAGGTAGGGTGGAGCAGGGAATTAGTGTTTCTGCTTGCCTGTGCAATAGAAGGCGACGCGCATCAGGGCTTCTGTCAGCAGATCAGCTCTGATGCAGATGGGAGGTGAAAAGCTCTCTGGCAACGAGGAACCTAGGCTGGGCCACTCGTGTCCTTCTCCTTCTCTGTCCCCCGCTGAAGCTCTCCAGTGCCTTTATTATTCTCTCTCTTCCCCTGGCTTTCTCTCCTGTGTTATTTCAGGATGGAGTGGGCTCTGACAAAGTGTGCAGATTGATAGATGGACAAAGCCTGAGACTGGATGAAAGGATAGATGAGGGCAGAGGAGGGAGTTTAACACGGGCAAACAGAGAGAGACAAAGAGGAACGAGCTGCTCGGTTATGCAGCCACTCACAGCCCTGCAGCAATTTAGCTCTGGACTTAACCCGGTGCCAGTGGAATCTCAGCCTCAATACTGTGGTGCATATGAACAAATGGGACTCTAAGCAGACATCTAGGAAATTTGGTAACCGTAAGTAACTATGACCCGAGCCCTGTTTGCTTTTCTAAGCACAAAGCTTTATAAAAGACTCCCCTAGAGGGGAAAAAAAACAACAACAAAAAAACTTTTCATTTAACTGACTTTTTGGAGTTTGATGGAAACCTAATTTATATCAAGACACACTGCTTGTTAAAGTATTCTCTTGTATTTGTTCACAGTTTTTGTCACATTTCAGCCCTTATATACCTTCTATATTGGGATTTTATGTGATAGACCGAGAATAAATACTGTGTAATTGTAAAGTGGAAGGAAAGTAATGGATGGTCTTAGAAACATTTTACAAGTAGAAATTGGAAAAGCATGGTGTACATTTATATCCAGTCCCCTTTAAACCATACTTTGTACAACTACCTTTCACTGCAATTATGGCTGCAAGTCTTTTTGTTTATACATCCCTGTCAGCTTGACACATCTAGTGAGAGGCCAGGACTTTGTCTGTTTCTCTTTACATCATAGCTACTGCTCAGTCAGATTGGCTGAAGAGTATCTCTGAACAAGAATGTTTAAGTCTTGTCACATAAACTGAATTCTGATCTGGACTTCTAACGCATGATTACGTTTTGGTCTAAATCTTTCAAATCTAGCTCTGGTGGCATATCTGGGGTCGTTCTGTTGGAAGGTGAACCTCCACCCTAGTCTCCAGTGTTTCGCTCGTTCTAACAGCTTTCGTTTCAGGGTTGGCTCGTTACCAGTTCAATCTGTCTTCCCATCAACTTTGACCAGCTTCCACCATGTTTCTTCTACATGTTTGCTTTGCTCCCTGCGTGGCCTGTGGCAAACCTTTAAGAGATCTTCTTATCGTATTCTTTTGGCAATGACTTTCTCCTTGCCATGTTTCCGTGAGAGCTAGGTTTGTGGAGGGAATGATGAATAGCTGTCCTGTTGAAAGATTATCCTGCCTGAGCTGCGGATCTCTGCAGCTTCTCCCCACTTACCGTGGGCCTCTTGGCTGCTTCTGTGATTAATGCTCTCCTTGACTGATGCTAGTTTTGATGCCATCTTGGTAGGTTTGCAGTTGTGCCACACACTTTTCATTTTCAACTGTGCGTGAGATGTATTTAAAGCTTGGGACATTTTTGTATAACCTAACGCAGCTTTATGCGTTATCACAACATGATCCCTAACCTGTCTGGAGTTCTTGGTCTTCACAAAGCTGTTTTTGGAATAGAAGAAACAACAAAATATTATTTACTTTCCAACGATGCAGTTTTTGTCTTGGTCAATTACTTTAAATCCCGGTAAATTATGATAAAAGTTTTGGTTTTGATGTGACAAATTGTGAAAATAAATAGAGATATGGACACTTTTGCAAGGCATTGCACTGTTTTTTGTTTGTTTTTGTTTTTTAGCAATTAAAACAAGTATGTTTCAACTTGTCTGATTTTACCTTCTTTGTTTTTAACTGGGGTTATTTTCATTTCTAGAATTGTTTATATCATTTGGACTATGTATGGCACTTTGCAGAACTTGGTATATTTAAAGTGCTTTATAATTAAAGATAGTATGGTATTTGACAACACTACAAATTGGTTCTTCAGCATTCCTTCTGAAGTTTTTATTGAGCTCCAAGCTAACATAGGACGGTTTATGTGTGCGTATGAATAAAAATTCACTCTGAGCTCCTTGCAGTTAAGCATCCTGTTTGTGTGCAGGAAGTTTCAGCCATTCTTCAGCTACTGCTTACCTAACCATTGGAGGTGAAAGATGTGGAGAGGTTCTTGTAACCGTGTTCTTATTACAAAAGCTTTCCTCTGCATCTTAGATGGGGTAACTTGTGCATGTGTGTAAGCACACACGTGCTTGCATCCTCTCATTATGCGCCTACCTGCTCTGCATTACTTGTCAGTGGTGTTGGAGCACCCTGCTCAGATTAAGACTAATGCCAATGGCCCCTGGAACTGCGATTAGAATCACACTCATTACTCAGGGCCCGGTGACGGAAGCAATTTAAAGTCCCGGTCTTTACAGTACAAGAGGCAGGGCAAGCCCCCTCTGTCGAAAGAAGAGAGACTCTACCCCACACACCAACACACTGTAGCTGCTACTGGACTGCTCCACACGGCGTTCCACAAGGACATCACAAAGCTAGGCTTAATGGAATGATGTTCCTTCTGGTCTTTTTATCCATCCTACTTTGAAGTCCAAAAAACACAAAGATATTATATTGGTCTGTACTTTTCTGTAAACTATATATTTTATAATGACAGTAAAGAGTAGCATGCATGACAATAGGTGCCAAATACAAAGACTGATGATCAACAGCTGCCAGGTACACCTCTGAATATTTGCCTATACTGTTTCTAAGTAACCGTGGGATCTCAGTGCACATTACTGTGAGCTTTGACAGTCTTTAGTGTGCATGCTTTCTTAGGTCAGTGCATTTGAAAGTGTGTGATTATGTGTTTGTGACTCATGCCTACAATGAGGCCGCAGTGGCAATGAGTCTCTGGATGATAGTTGTCCAGAATCCCAATCGGGACCAGGCCAAGGTGGCTGTCATTTCATAATGAATGGTAAGCAAATCCATTATCACTTGTCGTCTTTATCGCAAAAATGACAGGACAGCTCAGGCTGGACAAGACAGTGGAGAGGTTCATCCTTGAGCCAGCTGGATGGAGAATATTTGCTATTTTTGGTGGTTGTGCCATGTCATGCTGCCGTTGTGATGCTGTTGTTCTTTCTTTTAAAGACTTTCTTTCACTCTATATCGTTGAATGCTGTTTATTTGTGAGTTCTTCGAAATATCTGTCTTGTTGAAAATGAAAGCAAACAATGAGCATTAAATGTAAAAAAAACCAAACAAAAAACAATTAATTTACTTGTAAAAAATATTGCAGATTAATCATAACAAATGCTGATTGCATAGTGATTTCTTTTTTGGATTGACTTTCTTTGGGGTGACCTATAACTTCAGTTTCACGATTGTTTTTGAATTACTGAGGAGACTGACAGTGTGTTTTTTATAAGTTTCAGAAAAACCCAGAAAAAAGTGTTTGCAGAGACGTTGTTTTTCTTGATTTCAGTGAGCAATTACAGGAGTTTAATTTGTTACCGAAAGTAAGATAATTTAATGGTCCTATAGGTTGATTAATGTTGTACATATGTTTTCCGCTTTTAACCTTACCTGATATGAAGCGCTCTGCAGCATGTTCCTTATTCACCCTATAAGATACACACAGGTGGAATAAAAGATGCTGTTCAAGTGACTATCATGTAAAATAAATTTGGCTAACTCTGATTTGGCTAGCTGGTTCTATTGTCTTCCATCATGGAGCTTGTCCAACATTTCACAAAATTTTAAAATTAATAAAATTGTAAAATAATTTATGAAGCTATTATTGCTTATGGCATAATACACCTATAAGATGCAGGTTTTCACTTTTGTTGTTGTTTCCTTTAACACTTTTTAAATGTACATCTAGTTCTGCAACTCTAATCTGCAAAAATTGAAAAAATATGAGATATGAAATTAAAGTGTAACTCAACCTTGTACCAGAGCCCTACTCCGCCCAATCTCATACTTGAAAAATGTGTCAAGAGGAGGTGGTGCCTGGGGATCCAGGAAATGTGTGGGGCGGTGATGACTGGATGTGGTTTGGGTAACTAGTAAAAGCTAAATAAATGCTAAATAACTAGCTGAATGCTAAGGTAACAAATTGCCAACCATATCAAAATTGATAGGACCGCAAAACTCACTATTCAAACTTGCTACGGAGGCACAATATGGACCTGCTTTTATACCCCAAAGTGGCAGAGGTACTGGCACGTCAGTTTGTCTTTGTGATGTCACAAAAACCTTTGAACCAATAGCATTACTGATTTCAAATCCAATGCAAGACACCTGTTGAACCTTAGGTATAGGTTTGAAACAAAACAAAATTCCTTGCTGTTGTGATTTATGTGGCTTAAAATTTTAAATTCCTGCCTTTGTTTGAGCAAGAGCTCAGGTTTATGTAGGTTATTTAAAACCTGCAGTTATAAAAAAAATCTCTGGGGTTCCACATGGATCTGTCGTTGATTAATTTCATTCATCTTTCTACGAACTTGCATTTAAAAAAACCTTTGTATGGAAACTATACACATTTGTACATTAGCGGACATATTTAAGCAAACAACAGGCATGTTAATGTCAAAAAACCTTTAAGAGGGCACGGGGTGAGAGCGTGCAACCCATGTTTGGAGGCCTCAGTCCTCAACGCGGCCATCACTTGAACCTTTGTTGCATGTCTTCTGCCTCTCTCTCAACCCTATTTCCTGTCAGCCTACTGTCAACGGTCACTCGTACCACAAAAATAAAACAAAAAACAAAAAGCTTTTACACAGCTGGAAAGCAGAGCGCACACATTCCATACTCGACCTTGCACGCAGTGTTCCTCCATGGCACAACACATAGACTTTAATGGATTTAGAGATGTAGGACATATCACAGTGTGAGATACTTGTTGGTAACCTTAGAGGTTGCGTAGATTCTTCTGGGTTATGAGATATAAGGAATGAACATTACATGGTGGAAAACTATACTTTCTTCACATGAATTAGCACTTAAATTTTGACTAGAGGAAAGTATCGTCTTTGCCTGAGCTAAAACAAGAAAAAAAAACCTGGTAATTTAAACTATTGTCTGTAAAGAAATGTCAAAATTCAAACTGGGTAATGCTTTAATGCTTCATAAATGTACGTTTAAACCTCTGCAGCCTACATGAGGAAAAGTACATTGAGATATTTAAGCAAGAATTGATGCCCTCAAGGGATCTTCTTGGAGATCTTAGAGTTTTTAAAATAACTGCAAATCATATGAACAGAAGTTTCAAAGGCAAGACAGCAGAAATAGAGAACGTTTAACCAAAAAGTGTCCGCAATGATGTATACTTGAAAAGCAATGGACCATTGCTTTGTGGGCTCTATGTTAGATTGTTATACTGTATGTGTTGTAAGAAGGAATGGCGATGTCATAAATTGGTATCAGGCTAATACTTCAAATCATTTTGGCTGGCATGAAATGTGTAACATTGGATCATACTGTATTCAATAAATTAGACTATATTCTAAATAAGACTAATTTGTCAGATTGAAAGTGCCCTTTGAAAATAACAACCTTTAAGTAGTTATTAAACATATGTATTCTGTATTAAAATGTTTTTAATAGTTTGATGTAATATTCTATTCATAAATGCCATGTTTTCATTAGCTGTAAGTAGGAAATTATCATAATTAACAAAAATAAAGGCTTGAAAGAATCTGTCTGTGTGTAATTAATGTATAGAATGTGCTCCACTTAGTGAATAGAGTTACTGAAATAAATTCACTTTTTTAATATTTAAATTTATTGACTATGACTGCATATTAAGAAAAGTTACAGATGTTTACAAGATTGTAATGATACAAAATCAGACTAAGATTAGGAGTCATTTCTTTTGTCATCTATATTAACTAATTTAGACTAATTTAGCTTTTCTATTTAAATTTCTGTGTTTCTTTCCATTACTGTCCCCGAGTTTCCTAATCAAGGGTTGTATATACATTTTACTTAGTGATTAGTCAGCGTTTTTACTAACTATTAGTTTCTCTCAGCACGCTACACACAAATGACACAGATGTTCTGCAGCCTCCCAGTCTGAGTAGAGAATGGCATTGACTGATACACTGACTGGAATAGTAAAGTAATGTTTTACAGCTTATGTAAAGACAGATCTGTATGCCCCCCCCCCCACCCCCCCACCATGCCAAGCACCTTTATTCTTGTATGGATCTGCCAAGTGCTGAGGACTGGTTAAACGCTGTCAGTCATGGATTTTTCCCCGTGACAGAAGAGTGATGGCTGTGGTGATTGAAGGAGTCAGGGTTTTGTCTTTTTCCCTTGTGCTGCAAGGAGTCAAGTGAGAAATCCTTACACATTCTAAAGCAGCCTATCACTTATCTCCTCCTTTTCCCCCCACTTTTCCGCTTCCCCTTTCTGCCTTGCTCTCCCTCTCTTTTAACAAATGGGCATCAGCAGGCCATGAAATAATCAATGCTGATGATCCATCTTGGAGCTTGTCGATATGTTAATGAGCACGCCTCATCGTTATTGCTGCCGGGTCATAAATCACTGCCTCTTACCAGAATGCACAGCAGCTGGTGCAGCAAACCCCAGGCCAGGAATAAAACACTGTCTTTTAACGATTAATGTCCAAACATTCTGCTGCCCTGTGCCTTGATTGTTTTCAGATGCCAAAAAAGTAGGACAGATTGTAAATCAATAAAACAATAAGACAAAGTGTTTTAATAAAAGCAGAGGTGGCGAGTAAATCATTGCAGTGCTCCATTTAGCACTGCTTCCTGGGTAAGGAATAATTGGATACCTGGTACCCAGAAGTCATTTTTAAGGTTATAAATGCTTGTGTCGGCTGGTAGTGAGGAGCAGGCTGGCTTACAGCGCACCATTTTTCAACTCAGCTTTTTTAGGGGACCCAAGCAAAGCACAAGGCTATGGAAGCTTTCTTTTCCCCTTTTTTTTAACCATGAGTAATGAAACGATTATGCGTTTATACAGCAGAGACAGTAAGTGAATATGTAGAGACTAAAAAACTGATTATTGGAAGTGTATCAAAATGATTTTATGTTCTCATCTTAAAATTATTAGACTTGATCTGCTGTGATTCATGGACTTCCAACCATTAAGCTAATGGTAATTGACTTTTCTGTTAACACTATTACAACTAGGATCATGCAAAGGGTGTATGATTTGTCGATGATCCTTACTTAATAACTATAGCTGTATTCCTGCACTTCCGTTTATAATAAATTTACTTATATTTTATTTTGGGGACTTTTGTTAATCAGCTAATTTCAGAATTCTGTTTACGTTTACTTAGGAGGGAGATCCTGCATTTATTATCTGATTATCATTAGTCTCTCAGATGCTGATGTCCATTTGCACACAATTTAGCAACTCTAGGTGTTGCTTGTACAATCATGCATATTGCATACTTTTCTCACATTGTTGTGTAAATCGGCTGATGTATTTCTTCTTTTGAATATTTCATTTTTATCTGAACTTGCCATATTAGTAATACTTGTGCAATACTTGAATATCTTTATTCATTGCCTTTCTGATAAGTTTATTCTCTGTTGGTTTAGAACTTGTTTTGTCTTACTGATCTAGTGTGTAATTCTGTATTTGCCACCGTCACCCACATATTCCACAAATTGTAGGACAATAATGGTATTTCATTCATCTTTAGTCAATAAAGTGTCTTCAGCCCATATTTAGGTCAACAAGCAAGCGCTATTTAAAGCTACAGAAATATCTGTAACATGCACAGTTTGTCATAAGATGAAAACTCTTACAGCTCTCAAATTAAACAGTAAAAATAATTTAGTTAGGAATTTGTTGCCCTGTGATAGGGGAGCAGTTAAAATCCTCCCTAAAGTGTAATAATGTTTGACAGATTGATTATTGGGGGGGAGGAATGCCCACAGAGGAATTCCACAGGGAACAGTTTAGAGGCATTCATTTTCTGCTTCTGTTTATAATGTTTTGCCAGGAAGCTTCCTTCCCTACAATGTTTGTCAACGTAGTTAGGAGTTTATCCTTAAATGTTTGATCTTTTTTTCTGTGGAAAATACAAATGATTTGGGGATGGATGTGGATTACAATACCCTCCAGAATTATCGATGCCTCTGGTAAAGTTGTGTAAAATGCGCTATAATAAACTAATACATTACTTACAGATTCAGTTTACTCAACTTGTATACTTTAGCATAGTTCTTAGTAACAATTGTTTTAAGTTTTTTTTATGTATTTCTCTGACTGCAAATGGCTAACTGCAAATAGCTAAAGTTTCAGGCAGGTATTTATTCCCTTTTAGCATATTTACACAGAACAACACAGATATGCCTCACTTTTAGGTTGACTGAGGCCAATTTGTTGTCTTAACAGAGAAATGGATCTCTCCGCTGTGGGATGTTTATACTTTAGGGGGAAATTGGAATTCCTGAATAACTTTTAAAAAAAATGCCATGAAACTCTGATGGCTATGGAACCAGTTACTTTGTAATGCACAGTTTCCTTAATCTGGGAATGATTTTTTTCCCCCTACTGAATACATGTAATTAAAGGATTTAATTTTTTGATAAAACATTGTGTTATTAAAATCCATGATGCATTGAGGCTTTTTTTAAACACATTTTTACCAAGGTGTTCATAAATGTGATGTCCCTGTACTACTCAGATCCAACTGTCTTTGCTTTGTTTGATTCTAAAATCATTAATAGCTGCTGTAATAAAATTAGGACCATGTCACCGTTCATTCAACAGAGCTGGTAGAGTACAGTGCATCTCATTGAATATCTCAGCTGGACCTCTCGGACTTGAGCGGTTTTATGTTCTAGTCCTTGGGCTCCTTGTAGGTGATGAATCATAAAACCAAGGGTTTATGGCAACGTTACCAACTGGGTTACAATCTGCTTTGAGTGCTTTCTCCTACATGTGTCCTCACAATGTCAATATTGGCCGTTAACAGTGGGCGAACTCTGTTACTGCGACGTTGTTTTATGCAAAGCCAGGGCATTGTAACTCAAAGGAGCAGCCATTCAATATTTATTATTTTGCATAGCATTAGTAAAGTCTTTTAATATACAGTATATGTGGCCTACAGTGAGTTCTCTTTACTGAAATACACAACTTTGTCATGCTGACCCTCAGTAAATTGATGTTTCAAGTTTCCTACACAAAGATCAAAGCATGAGCCAATTGTGGCAAAGACGTAAATCGAGATCCCATTTCTTCACTATTTATTTCTGCCTCACACATTCGCTAATACACTACAGTAAAACCGTTGTCAAATATCCTCCATTTGGTTTGAAGAAGTAGCTATCATGTACACATGCTGGATACCCTAATTTATTTCCAGGAACTGAAATGTTTTCAGCCTCTGACAGTTAGAATTCCTGTAGCCTCTGTAGTGTCTAAATCATGCTTGTGATACAGCACAGCTCTGCATTTCTTTTCTCCCTCAGTGCTAAGTATTATAATGATGAATCTGCTACTCTGACTTATGCCAGCTCTAGGCGAACATAGCAAGTTGTTTAAGTTTTCCAAAATAAACAGAGAACATTTCAATGGAGACAGATAGCAGAGAGTAGCCTGGGAACTGAAATAGTTTGACTTGTGGAAGTTTCCTATCTAAATAATTTTTGTTACTGAGATAAGGAACATTAGCTCCAGAAGACGGAAAGTAAATAATACATCAGCTGGCTGCAATAAATGCTGTGTGCTGAAGGACCAAATAGAGATTGTACTTTTTATAGCCGTCATCAGTATCTGTTTTAGTCTTTCACAATTACACAAATCTAAGCATCCACCCCTAACAAATATTACACAAAATCCTCTCTGGTTTTTGGACAAAAGCCATGTATTTGTATTTCAGAATGACTCTGGTAAATGAATGTGGTTTTGTAATGGAATTAATTGCCTTTCAGCGTTCAATTAAACAGTTTGCCATTTTGAATTTCTTAAGCAACCTTTAGTTTTCATGTCTTATGCAACAAGTTATAATCATATTAGTGACATATGGTTCATGTTGTTTAATATGTTCAAGTCTGAGGTCAGTGTATGTGACTTGTTAGCATAAACCATGTGTTTTCTGCTAACTGCTAACATGGCCAGCAAGATTGATGATATGTAGCACTGTCCGTTCTGCATATTTTCAATCTGGGACTACTCCTATTCCATCCATTTGTGGAAAGGAGCATAACTCTTCAAGCAGATTGAGTGAAGCAACACCTAGTGCCCGCCTACCAAAGGTTACCTTTAGAGAATCACGGTATCAAATTAAAACCTAAGCTGCACCGTCATGCGAAACCACAAGAAGGTAAGGTAGTTAAAGTGCTTCTTGCTGTTCTTCTATCAAAGAAGAAATCTTACAAAACAGATGTATAGCAGCAGCTATGTGTGCATCCTCCTGCACTGCCATGTTTATGTTGATTCGGCTGTGGAATGGCACCAGTATGTCCCGCCTTAAACCTCAACACTGCAGCATGATTGGCCCGAACCGTTTTTGGTTCGGACACAAACGGTTGATGCCGGAGCGGTACAAGTTGGATTCTCATGTGTTTGTGAAGACACAAATACCATGACAATTCATCTTGAAGGCAAGGTTCGTGAATTGTTATCTCAGGTGGCAAACTTTAAGATGAAAAAGATTGGGGTTCTTCTAAGAGATGGTTTGACATGACCTACATATTCAGTATTAAATGAAAAATGGAAGGTCTAAAACAGATGTACCTTCTTATAAAATCAACCATACCCATTTGCCCCCACCTGTATACCATGTTCCTGTGGAGAACACCAAACACCAGTATTTCTGGGGCCAACTACCCATTAATTTGCTAAAGCATTTTGCTTAGGCTTTTTAATATAAATTCAGATATTGGATTATTAAGGTTTATACTAGTAGTTGTTGATGAAAACAATTAGGAAGGAGCAAAAAGTGATTTTACACACAGCAATAGTATAGGGTTGGCCGATTGTTGTGCACTGCAATTAATCCATATTGTGCAGCTTGGAAGCTTCATTGTATAGCACTGAAGCTGCTCATTTCAGAATTAGTGGGATTTGCCAGCATTTGTTGTTTTTATAGTTAATGCTAATTAGGTTCTATAACCATAATTAGAACCTTTCACTAGACAGACTAATTTGACTAGTACCACAGTAAGAGCATCATACAAAATAAAGGCTAACGCGCACATACACACAATCACACTCTCACATATGTGTGATATCTCACATGCACACACAAACATCTCACCTTATAATTACATTCTAACTATTAGCCAAGACAAATGAAGGCTTTGCAGCAGCTCTCTTCTATGAACGCGTTAATCATTCCTTTGTTCCTGTAAGCATTTGAAAAGTGTGCTTGATGTCTTAGTGGGTATTTCTTTGAGGACACCAAGTTAGGAAAAAAGGCCTGACGTGTGCTAACCTCAGATCAGTATAGGTAGGATTTGTTGTGACTGTTACTGCTGGCAGTGTGACACATTCATAACACACATGAACTTGGGCACACTGAGAGAATGTTTGCCTTCAAGTTTCCGTTTTTATAAATGCAAATTTATAAGCGTGGAGATGCTAAATTTCATTGTGTCATAGAGCCAAGTTAATGTTCCCAGTAAGATGAATCAAAGTGGGACATGCATATCAGTCTGTTGCTTAGCCTGCCAGCCATGTCTGTGAGTTGCCCTCACACTCCACACATACTTCTCAATCATCCGGTGACATGCAATCGAAAAGCGTTCAAACACATAGCAGAGGAATAGGGCTTTGGTTGTTATCATGTCAGTTTTCACTGTCATGTTATTTCAACTAGTTTTTTTTTTTTTTATCTTGCATTTGTTTTCATTTCCCTTTGTAATCCAGGTACCCATGTTTAATTATTGTAAAGGCAGTCCATAACTCATAAAGTCAATAATTTTCTGATAACGACAGCAACATTTTCCTATAATGTAAATTGCAACGCAGTCTAGACAATGTACTAAGATTGTATTAGAGAAGCATCAGTCAGAGAGCTTTGTGTTTCCCATCTTTTTAAAATATTTGACCTGCTTGTTCCAGTTTTAGCCTATCCCAATTTAAGAACTATAAGAAGTTTAAACACAACATTGGACATATCCTTTCATGCCATTTTGACATGAGGGGTAATTAAATATGTTTAATACTTGCTACTTCAAAATAGGATTTTACTATTATCTTTTAAAAAATTATTTGAGTTGACATTTAGAACCGTCTTTAGCATCTTGTATTGATGGTTATTGTGGTAATAATTAAGAGTTTATTAAGAGTAAATCTATGTTTTTATAACCTACAGACTAGATCCTTAAGTTAACTCTGACATTTCTGAAAGGCTTCCAACTTTTCGAAAACTCAGAAGGATAACCAACAAGTTTGCTCCACCCTGTAGGGCCTACCTGTTTTTTTTTTTTTCTTTTTTTGTCGAGGGTCTAACACCCGCTGATTGAAAAAGTTAAACCTGAATCTTCCTTACTTGGTAACTGCATCCACACTGAAGAGTCTTACTGTTGCCACGACCTGGTAGTATTTACCATGGTCTGTTAATTAATTGAAAAAATAACAGATTTTTAGTTTTGCTGGTCAGGGCTGTTCAACCTGGAAAATCGCTCATTTCTGCTCACCATCCAATTTAATAATATTAATAATAATCAGCTTTTTTTTTTCGTTGCAACTTTGTACATACCAATGTACATATATACCCTAAGAGTCTTGCTCAGGGAGTCAGAGTCCCATTCTTTTGGCACTAAGTACATATCAGTATCTTAGTATAGTAGTACAGCCTCTAAGTGTATTGTATCTCCCTTTGATGTTCTGATCTGATCTCAGGTATCAGATTGGTTTCCACATCTAGTAGGGCTGGGCGATATGGCCTAAAATCAACATTGCATTATATTGAGCAGTTCATCACCATAACAATAATTCACCTGGACAATCACAGCTACATTATCTTAATAGATGCAAATCCCAACCTCAAATATTTCCCTTTAGGTTCCATATAGTTGAAATATTAAGTGATAATAATTACGCTATGGAGTGGCCACACCTTTATACATGGGTAACTCCATTATGATGAGCACTCTTACAGACCGCCAGATGTAGCCCTTGCCCAAAACACTGCACTCGCTTCCATCTACTGAGTTTGGCCGCTTAAACTATGTTTGCATAGAGACCAGAGATTAGATGTAGCTGCAACGTATTTAACAGCTGCTCCTCTTCTTCCTCGACTGGCTCTTCCACCGCTTCAACATTTAATATTTTCTCAAACTCGCCATCTCTTGCACTTCTTGTTTCAGACTAGATGGGGTGGAGTCACGTGACTGCAGACTGTACGTAGTGTAGCGTCTTAAAAGGGACATCAGTATAGCCTACCTGTAGAAACAACTTTTCCTAGCATTTTTGAAACGCCAACATGGGCAAAATGATGTTGGTTATCGTCCATAAATTCTGGTGTCGATACATTTTCGGTTTATCGCCCAGGCCTAACATATAGGCAGCTTTTGACTGATCAAGGTCAATGAGTCTCAGGATTTTTAATATTATTTGATTTGTGTCTGAACTGAAAGCTACGGTCAATTTAAATAATTTTTTTTTAATCAAATTTCATTTTAGGTTTTTTCTAAACTACTGCTTTTATTTGGGCTTTAGCACATTTTTTTCCTTGTAAGAATAAAACAACTCACCAGTATTGTGGAGCGACTTAAGATAAGGTCCAAATTTGACAGATTACATGTTCAAAAAGAAATTGTCTTTAGATTATTTTTGACAATAAAACAAATACAATTTATTGTACTTTCACCAAGAGTCCTGGTGAGTTTGCCCCATCTCAATTTTGATTCCTTCCTGTTATGGCTGTCTGCCATAGGATCTTGATGCCGACCACACATCAATTCATAAATGCCTTCAGGAGGCTTTGTAACAACTCTTAAAAGGGTGTAACTGAATTATCTGTATCTTCTCATGCTCTACTGTAAGGAAATGGGGTTATGGCTCCAGGAAATATACAGTCAGACGCAGCTTGCTTACCATTTCTGGGATCATAATTCATCACATTTATTCAGTCTTGTCTATACAGGGAACCTAAACCAACACAAAAAGGTGTACTACATAGTCTCCTGAAAATGATATACAAATAAGGTTATGGGCAAAACATGGGGATTATTCATATTTCTATGCATGTATCTTAAAAATAATAGATCTGTTGATGGGGACGAAATATATGGAGGAAGCAACATAATGACAATGCATAGTTATAAAGTGGGAAATGACTTGGTGACCTGGAGCTTTTCCAAACACTGAAATCAAAATGGGGATGTTCCTTAAAACCAGTGGAGAATCTCACTTTAGCACATCTATGCTGTTGGTGACTAAAATTAAGCTTGTATTATGTATAATTGCTGCATTAAACAAAGTGTGGTACACATAATGTACGACACACAAACATCCATTGTATCATTAAAAACTTTGCATTAAGAAAAACGCTGATATTTGGAGTTGGCTGACGATTGATGTCCCCCTGTGCATCTCTTCTTGTGACTCATGAAACTTTAGATTTTGTAAGACAACATTCATCATTTCAATCCAGCGGTTATGTGGCCAAACATATCTTATATATAAATATATTTATAATTTATATCTGCATATGGGACTGCTATATTTTTTGGCTTCGGCCTTGGGGGCCTTCTTTAAAACACTCTATCATGTTTTTAGTCTTCATGCATAATTAAAAATTTAAATTACATGCCATGTACACAATTCAATGTCTTGGAGGTGGGAGGAAAAAGATACATGAAAATTAATTTTCTTTTCTCTAATAGTGTGATGGGAAATCAATTAATCTTGATGTATTATTTCATGCAGGGCAGGGTAGCAGCAGCAGAGAGAGTGGCTACAGCTGTTCTCATTGGAAAGGCCATATATTATACTTGGCGGCTCTGACAGCTTCTGAAGGAAAGGGTTGAAGGATATCAGGCAGGTGAAGCAGCTAAAGAAAAAAATAAAATTTGGATACACAAAATGTTTCAAGGGACTACACTGGCTGTACACCTGGAGGAAAACCATTATTGAATTAATTGTTTTAGAGCATTTGTTCTGAAATCTGCTACTATGTGACATTATTGAACCTCTTTCCAAACATCATGTTCACTTTGTTGGTGTTCGTTCATCTATCTGCAATTTATTTTTTTGAGTCTCGTGTTTCCTGTTTTTGGATGGGAGAGAAAGGGGTGGGGGGTAAGGGGAATTGAGATTTACCACCCGTCAGATAAATGTGTCCAGGTAATATAACGCCAGGGATAGAGTGACAGAGCTATTTACTGCCCGCTTTAAACTTTTATAACTTGTCACAGTTTGCAGGTTGTTGTGCGCAGCTTCCTAGGTTCTTAGCACTGTCTGTAAATAGAAATTTGTTTGCAGAAAATATTATTTGAAGGAGGAAAGCAGAAAAATTGGAAACCATGCACAGGAAAACTTGGCTTATAGAGAAATAATAAACTGACTGATTAACTTTGTGCTACCATTCCACAAGTTTCTTTTTTTTTTTACTTTTTTTTTTAAAGGAAAGTCTCGAATACTTGAATAAAATATAACATTAAGTAGTTTTTAAACTTTTTAAAAGTATATAAAACCAGGTTAACGTTAATTGCCAAAGTATCTGTGTCAGTTTGGTGACATTAAATCATAGTTCTAAGACAGCTTTTCTTCAAAGTGATGCCCAAAGTGTTTGAAGTCACTCATGTTACCTACTTACGGAAAGATGGATCACCAGCCTGCCAGCTGCATGGTGAGTGACAAGTGAAATGTGTCACAGAGCTTTCCTGCGACATGCTTGTCAGGGAAGTGTTTGCGGCCACTGTAATGAGCAGCAAGAGGAAGCGGGAGGTATGAATGAGGGAGTGAGCCTTTGGTAAATCTAACCTTCTGTGAGGTTTTTAGATGTGCTGAATTTTATTTCACTGAGTTAAGATGGAACATTCAGGATCTGCCCATACTTACACAGATATTTTCCAGAAGGGAGATTTTCTGAATAGGTGTTACAGCATTTTATTGGAATCCTATAGATGGATTAGGAGCAGATATCCAGAAGGCTACACTTGCACAGATATTTTACGTAACACTTTATATTGCTTTCTCTTCTCCTATCCACATACATATAGTTTTTGGAGAGGAAATCTGGTATTTTTCATAACTTTTGTGTTTTTTATAAACTGGATATCCAGAGGTTATTAGAAATTAAGGCCAGCTAGGCGCGAGCAAACTCTTCCATTTAGAGCTAGAAACAACATAAACAGTGGATTGTTGACTGAACATCTTGAATGTAACTTGAATAATTTAATGATTTAGGAGGAAAAGGTAAACAACAAAGCGCATTAGTTAATATTTAATAGCTTAGCTATTAGGAGAGGAGAGAAAGGACTTAGCATCAGGTAAACGCTTCAGAAACAAAGCCAAACAAATAAACTTAAAAACAGCTTCTTCCAAAGAGCTGTGAGGGCAATCGCCACCTGATGGGAGACTACAGTCCAACACTTTAAAATCATCCCACTGTTACTAGCCTATCATACGTTACAATCACCTTAATGTTACTGCTACTTGCACACTATCATCTCTGAATGTCTGAATGCCTTTTGCTGTAAACAAAGCCTCAAATCCTCATTGCACAATTCGCACCCTACTACCTCATTATCTGTTATCTGTGACTCTCCTGAATGTGACCCTTGTTCATTGCCTGTTTGTCAGTTTTTGCCTTCCTAATGTGAAATGTCAACCGGAGTGGCCAAAGAGAAATTTCGCCATGGTAACCAGCGGTGGCATTAAAATACTTTTGAGATCATTATCATTTATTTAACTGTTTATTTTAAATAATTATGCCTGTAACATATTTAGAGGAGGTGGATATGTTTATCACAGTATTTATGAAAAATAATTAGGATGTAATTTGGGTATAAAAATGATTACATAACCACTTTTCACAACCCCACTACAAATTTTTGGATTAGAAACCAAAAATGTTATTGGTTCAATTTTCTGAGTTTCTTTTCCTTATCTGTCCATTGAAACACTTGCAATTTGAATCATCCCTATTAGGCATTGATTGTGATCAATCAAGGAGTTTGACTTTGGTTACAGTGCTCACAGCATACAGACTTTTGATGTAGATATATAAACTGTATGGATGGATGGATGGAGATCCCCAGCCTCACTTGTTGCTGCTGGTGGAGGATGACTAGGTTGATGGTGTTGAAGGCTAAGCTGAAGTCCACAAACGGGATCCCTGGCACACATTCCTGGGTGGTTGAGGTTGTGCAGGATGAAATGTAGTTCCAAGTTGATTTGAGGCAGGAGGCAACCTCACACAGCTCCAGACATTTGTTGAAGATCTGAGTGAAGATTGGGGGTGAGGTGGTCATCATAGACTTTCAGGTTATGACATTGTCGGGCTTTCCTGGACCTCTGATGCTGAAAAACTAATCTTTCTCAGAGTTCTGATGTGCAGAGTGGAGAGTTATTGGTGGGGGTGCAATTATTATTATTATTTTTTTTGTGGGAGTGAGGTGTGAATGGCGGGTTTTTAAACTTAAAGCTGTTGAGGTCGTCAACCAATTGGAATTCATCACAACGTAGAGTGATCATGATGTCTCAAAGCGGCCCTGGTGACAGCACATCTTTTAAGGCTGTGTAAGAGTAATCCACAGTATTTTTAACCCTGGTGGGGCTGTTGGTATTCTGGAAGCTCATTTGAGAAGGTAGTACTATTAGATTCCCCAAGAACAACGATTAGAGAGTCTGGGTGTTTTTTCCACACGTCTGTTATCAGCTCAGTAAGCTGCCCTTCAGCGTCTGAATTAGTTCGGTGGTGGGACCTAAACAGCAAGAGTAAACGAAGAGAACTCTCTCGTTGAATAATAGGGTTTGCAGTTTAGAAAAAAATAACTCCAGGTGAGGGCTACATGTCTTCTGTAACTCTTTGACATCAAAACATCAACCTTCATTTATATAAAAGCAGATTCCACAACCTTTCTTTTTCCCTCCCGAGAGCTCTGTGCTGCAGTCCACTCAAAACAGCTTTAAGCCCAGCATCTCTAGTGTGTAGTCCAGGATGTGTTCTCCGGGCCAGGTTTCGGTGATACAGACGGTAGTAGATCAGGGGAAGCCAGAGTTTCTTGTCCTGAGAAGGAGCAGCTCATTCATTCAGTTCACTAGGGAGTGGACATTTGCTAGGTGAATAGACGGTAACAGAATGTGCAGTCCGCGTTGTCGGGGCTTGACCAGCATGCCAGCTCATTTCCCCCTTCTATGTCTCTGATTAAAAACCACAATAAGCTTCTGCACCAGCAACTAGGATCTCAGGAAAACTCTCTGTACCACTGAAAACCCGAGAAAAACTTAGGACTGCCTGATGCTGAGGAGTTGCTTTCTGGTAAAATTTACTGTAGCACAGCAGCAAATTACAATGAAAACACATCAAAAAAACAAATTGAGTGAGCATTGGACAGAGGCGACTATCAGCGGTACCTCTTGATGCCAGTGTTTAATACAGTTAATTAGAAAAAATATACCAAAATGCATTTTAAAGCATCTTGCTGTGCACAAAGAATTGTTATTAAACCTCTTTGTTTAGTATAATATAGAATTAGTACTCAAATAAAACACTGTTTACAAACTAAAAGTAATTCAACCGGCCAAATGGGGAAAAAAAAAGATTTGTTGGACACAAAATAGGCTCACTGTTTCTTTGTTAAAAGTTTGGCCTTGTTTCTATTCTGCTCTGCCATAAATTCTCTTGCATTTATGAACAGATTTCACTGGTCAATCTGACTGGTAATCAACAACCAGTAAACATCTGTTGCTAGCTATTAATAACCCAGCCTTACAGATTTACTGCTGGCCCGGCGGCGGCTGAAAATGTATTTCTGCGACTGATGAGGAGCAGCTTGGAACGGGCGGCCGCTGCCATTTGTAAATGTGAGACAAATTAGAGAGCGGGAGACAACTAAATTAAAAAGCCAAATGACCGAGGCCAGATGGAGCTCAATATAACAAATGGAACAAGTTGTGAAGGTGCCAGTAGTACAGACGCTGAGGGACACTGAGGGGGGAACTGATTCAAGGGAGCCATTGGCTGAGCAAATGAAAAGGTTATATTAATACTTACAGGAGGCAGAAAGTAGGCCTCTGCGCCCTCTGGCTTTATGGTACAGTCATTTACGCATATGGATGCTGCTGACCGCATCATCTTTTAAGAGAGTGAACATGACAAATAAACACAGTGCCTCTGACACGAGGCATATTGTCAGTACATGCCTAAAATCCCGATTTATACTGACAATAGATTATCCCAGTGTTGCTTTCCTGGGTGTTGGCCATTTCTTACCCACCAATACATTGTTGTCTATGACAGCGTATAATGAAAAAAATTATACCCCACTGAAAGACTTGTCTAAGCCACGGTTTCTCCCAGGAGTGAGAAATATAATTTGTATTTAATGTGCAGAAAAATCTATTGCTTAATTTAGCAAATGTTTCTTCCTTAAGATTGTTCACTGGTGATGCATAACACCTACAGCTCTTTTGGTAAAGACTCATGAGCACATTTGTAAATGTTTCATTTCAAGTAAATGGGTACGGAACGCTGGGGTGAGGAACACATTTGTTTGGGTTAAAGACTTCATGTTAATGAAATAGATCATGAATGTTGCCATTATGATAATGGATTACAGCGCTTTCCTTGTGGCGTAATATTTTATTTATGACCTCTTTGGATTACATGGCTGAAAAGGAGGAGGGAGAAAAAAAAAATCTTGATAGTGTTGTGCTCTGTTGCCCTTATCCAAACACCCAACAACCAGTATTTATTTAGCACATTTTTCCCTGTGGCATGTGAAGATCAGGGAA
This sequence comes from Fundulus heteroclitus, assembly GCF_011125445.2. Classification (NCBI taxonomy): domain Eukaryota; kingdom Metazoa; phylum Chordata; class Actinopteri; order Cyprinodontiformes; family Fundulidae; genus Fundulus; species Fundulus heteroclitus. The sequence goes on along the minus strand of NC_046382.1, from coordinate 25,187,912 downwards.
TTTGAGTGGGAGATTAGCTTTGGGTTAATGAAGTCTGGAGTCTGGAGAGAGATGGTTATTGCTCTGTAATGTAGAGTCGTTTAATTTCCACTGTGGCAGTCAGGTCTAATGTGTTATTTTACATTCTGCTTTAGATTGCACAGAGTGGTCAATGTGATTTGTCTTGTGCATTTAAAACGCCAATATTCAAATTTACGAGTGGATGATACATTAAGCTGCACTGAGTGCTGCTCAGCGTCTTGGGGACTGAATAATAAAATGCCTCTAACAAGGGACAGTGACACAGCAGTAATATTGTTCTGAAAGTCTCTTGTAGTTGTTTTCCTCTCTTGCTTGATATACAGACAGTGTGTTGCAAAGAAGCAGTAATGAAGCACTAGGAAAATAATGTCTGGTTCCTTTAAAAATACAAATAAGTCTTTTATTTAGGTATTGGCTAAAATATGGTTTTAAACTACAAACGATGCTGTCATACCCTTTCTACTGTTTACGATCCCAGAGAAAATGTTAGTGTGACCAGGATTTTCTGTAGCTGTTGCTACGCTAGCGGTTGTTTCATGCGATGCTATAGCATAAAGCAACCCTCCCCATATGTTTGTGTCATGCCACTCAGCCTGCTGTCTAAAAAATTCAGTCATGGTGTGGAATGGGGTGTGAGAGCAAAAACCAATGCTTCAATGCTTCTAAATGCAGGCTTAGATGATTCTGTGTCGATTAACAGTTGTCAAAACATGATTATCACAATGTTAATTTATGACCTAATTTTGCAGAAAAATGAACGGGATGTGGTAAACTGAAAGGAAATCGTTTGAAACATGATAACCAACAGGAAATATTTTAAATGTTTCAGCCTGGAGGTGAAAGTAAAACAGCCGATCTTTCCTGTCATCATAACCCTGAAGCGTATCATGCTAGTAAGGCTACATATTCTTCCTCACTCACAAAAGGCAAAGCTAATTGTGGATTTCATTCCAGCTTTTGCTGGGACAGATCTGTAATTATCACGAGTCGTTGACATTCAGCGCTCCTGCACTATGGCACAGTTTTCAGAAATAATATCAAAGATACTTCGTTGAAACTCCAATCCACACACAATATTGCAAGCCCAAAACAAGCCAGCAGGATCACAAGCAACTAAAATAGCTCTAACATGTTGTCCATTGTAAGCTGTTTCGCAATAAAAAAAAAAAAAGTATGTTACCTAAACTGTGCATTTTCTAATTTGCACTGTTGTAGCTCTGGCTGTGTAGTCATGGTTGGTTTCCTGCTTCATGGTGAACCTCCTTCTCTGTCTCACATCTTCACCTAGGTTTAACAGGTTTTCATGGAGGATAGCTCCTTGCATCTTCTCCTCAGCTCCGATTAGCTAACCTGTCCCTGCTAAAGAAAAGCATCCTCACAGTATGATACTGCCACCATCATGTTTCACTGTGGTGATGGTGTGTTTGGCCTTATCTCTCTATGTTTACTGTTTTAATAATCTATTACCGTTGCCAGATAATAGATCACACACTGATCTGTGAAATATTGGAGTATTGTTTTATTAGCCAACCGTTTTTCAACTTTTCCAGAGTTTCCATAGTGATCCGTTTGTTGGGTTCCTTGGTTTGCATTATGCCAGTTGTTCTTACTAATGTTCTAAAAAAAAAAAGAGGATTTTTAAGGAACAGCTGCATCTATACTAAGATAAAATTACAATCAGACCATTTACTAATTGATTACTAAAGACTGCTGAAGGAAACCGGTGTGACGAGATTTATTTAGGAACATGTGGATGGAAGGTCTTGGAACAAATAGAAATTTCACACTTTCAAATAAACTTTTTTGTGTAGAAAAAAAAATATGAAGCCTAAATATCAATTTCCTTCCACTTTACAGTCAAAGCACTACTTTGTATTGCATACAAAATTCCATCATAATTACGTCAACATTTTTGCAGGACGCTGTAAGCTGCCTTAATACCCTCCCATTTGTTTGTACAAAATCTGCCTTTTATCTGCTGCCTTTTTCTGCTCTTGAGGCAACATTATAGGAATCTCTGTTCTCATCACTCACTTGAAATCCCTTTTTTTTTTTTCTGCATGAGATTTCCTCCTGCGTAGTTACTTACAGTCGTCCTCGTGTTACCTCTTGCTTCTGATAAAGGAGGGAAGAACTGACGGGGGCCATTTGTTATGGGGATTAGACAGTGGTGACACACACTAGATTATAAAATGCAGGGACGTGCAGAGGTCAGACAAACTATTTGCCGCTAAACTTGGGTAGTCGTTATGCTTTCTGCTACCCATCTGCTAAAGGACCAGGAAGCAGGAAATCCACTGCTCTGAGGGGATGAGGATCGGGACGATCATATGAGCAACGGAGGTAGGGGGGCAGAGGAGCACAAAGGAACAGTGAGACAAACCCACCCCTTGCTGACGGAAGTCAGGTTTGCATTTTTCCTCCCCTGTCTCTCTGGGTTAATTCGCAGGATGAAAAGCTGCTCTGTGTGATGTGTCATATATCAAAGACAGGGCATCAGTAATCTTTGCTCAAGGGCACAGATAACAGACAGATAGACATGTGAATGAGAAGGGGGGGGGGGAAAGCAACTCATCCCTTTCTGCTACCACTACGGAGGAGATAAAGCAAGATTTATGACTCATCTCAGACCACATACTGGCTGTGTGGACCATTTTTCTCATGCCCCAAAAATTGGTGCTGGAAAGCAATTTGCCTGTCAGAGTGTCCATCAGGTGCTTCAGGAGAAAATTGGGTCCTTCGGGCTTTTTTGCTCTGAAGTCAGCTATTTTCTTTATAGCAGTTTTGTTTTTAATGGTATCCATAAATATATGTAGGGTTATAAGTACCTTTATCACCTAAAGAGTTTTCCACATGATGTGGCCTGCTCTACTCTGTTGGTTATTTTTTTTAACTGAAAGCTTCTCCTTGTGTGTACACATTGACTCAAGGGGCCACGGGACAGAGTTGTGACCGTGTAGATGGACACTGATGAGTTAAAGTGACAGTTCCCTTGTTGATTTTGATTGACAGAAATTTATTTTGATAGACAAGCATGTTCGTCACTGTCCAAGGGAAACTCATCTCAGAGCAGCAAAATAACGAGATCTGAATATTATCTTTAAAAGTGTCTGCTGTCTCTTGTGGCATTTCAGATCACCACTTTGTTATAAAAGACAAACGTTGTTTTAGTTGTTGGACCATTAAATGAGAAGCTAGCTCTGCATAATAATAATAAAAAGTATTTGTTTTTACTATGCACACATCTTGATGAAAAATATCTTTGGAGGATACAACTGACAAAAATGCATTAGAGCAATGTTCTGACTGAAACAAAAACCTTACCATTAAGGCACAGCGTGTCACAAACATCAACTGTTTTATTGATGATATCCATAGTGACAGTTAGCATCAGGATAAAGAAAGGCTGTTCATAACCTGTCTAAACATATAACATTTTTTGTAATAAAAAAGAACACTGAGTGATGATCTTCACACCAGAACATGCTATTGGACGCATCAACACATGGTAGTCAGGTGAGCAATAACTCAAACACTGTCAAAGCTGATGTTGCCGAACACTCCGGTATCTGTTCACCATAACTGTACTGCTTACCGTTTACAAAAGCGTAATAATGTGTATCACACAGTTTCAAAGGGAAAACTGATTATTGGGCAATACTATATAAAGTTCAGTTAATGAGACTGCTCAGTAGCATTAGTTTAAATCACTACAAATGTAAATGTCAGATTTATTTTACAAAAACTGACACTTAACAGCTTTGCTGAGACTGGGGTAGTGTTTTTGCTTCCAAACTAACTTCATACCTTTTTTATGTTTTTTTTTTTTGTTTTTTTTTTACTGTCATACTTGTGTGCTGTTACAATTTGCCATCATGCCTTTTTTAGGTTAAAGATTGAATGATTTTGTTGTCAGAAAGCAAAAACAGTTGAAGATTTTGATTGCTAATGCTCTATTAAGACTGTTTGTAATTGCAGCAACTTTTAAAGCACTATGAAGTTGCTCTTAAGGTCTGATACTTCTTAAGCATGGTAATTGACAAAATTGTCACTTATGTAAACTAAAGTCCTGAAAAAAACTCCTAATAACTTTAAGCCTTACTGAAATTAAATTTGTAGTAAAATATGCTCATGAATTCAGATGACTTATTTAATTTAAGCCATAGCCCTTTGCAATTTAGACATAGTGTTGTGGTATATCAGCAATGAATGATTTTAGGTTATTTTTCTTATTATTTTTAAAAAGCAACAACACATAAATGTCTTCTTAATCCCTAAAAGCTAACTTTGGTGGAGTTAAATATGTTGATTTAAAACTAATGAGTTTTCCAGGGATGTTTGTCTTTGTTGTTAAAGCTAGATTATGGAGTATAACATAATTTCAACACCAGAAATTATTTCCATAAAATGTTTTTTCCTCGCCTAAGCTACTTTTAAAAAAGAAAACAAATTGAGTGCACCTGTTCTCACTAAGTGTACTTAATGAATTGGCTGGTTCACTTTTAAACCAACATGTAAATTTTAAAATAAATTACAGTGAGTGGTGGCATTTTTAATTTCAGAGCAGTAAGGGATAGAAGAATAAGAATAGGACTTTCCTGAAACACCGTCTCTGACAATTCGTAGTTGGTTAGCAAGTTTTGCCGACAAATTCTGAGTTGGACATGCTCCAATCCAGTGGAAGTAGGTAAATGGAGCTTTTTGGATACAAAGTGGTGGTTTAGAAACGTCAGAGCCAAAACATTAGAGCTAATAAAGCTCTTTTATCACTGAATTAATTTTGATATTTGTACTGCAGGAGTTTCAAGTCTTTTTAATTGGTGGTGAATGTACTGCTACATTTTGGAAAATCAGTGAATAGGTTTTTTCAAGTGCTTCCAGAGTGCCAGGAATGGGAATTAGAGAGGCCCTGCTGTGCACAAAGTGTTGATAGCACAGGGAGCTGCGTGAGTCTGTCTGTTATGGATCAGGTTGCACTATGGGAAACATTTGAAGGCTCCGTTGGGCTTTCACAGAGCTGGGTTTTCCAGGGGACTGAAGGATCAGCTTAGAGCAACAGGCTTGTTGACTTTGATATCCTATCTAATTCCAGCACTTCCACAAGTTTACACCCCTGCAAACAGCCCTGACATTAGAATATCCTCATTTGTGTGAGCGAAGGGATTTGGCCCACCACGGGGGCTTGACGTTTGTGTTTCTGCCTGTCATGGATGAGCGAGGGTTTCCACAATGTGGGCTATGTCCCTTTCGCACCACAACAGACTGTGAGAATGAGAAACAGGCCACAGAGAGAGGATGGCATAAATATCTGCCCAGCACAGCAGGCAGATGTTCTATGAGGGTCATTTTGAGTTGCAGCAAGGGTAAGAGGACAAGCTGATGTAAAACATGCCCTTAGTTTGCTGGTTGTCATATTTACCTTGTCTCCTGTTGCTCCTTAAGCTATGTCCTACCCGCTGTTCCTGCCTGAACCATTTCACAACTGTGACATCTGTTCCTACATAAAAAAAATGAAGTATCTGAAAGTCAAAATATTGCCCGTGTTCAGAAAAGATGAAGAACCGGGTGTCTGTCACTTCTAAGACGTTAACCTACAAATCAAAAGTTGGTGCAGCTTATTGTGTGTTTAGGTGAAAATGACCACTGTTCATCTTTCACAAGAGGACAGGTCTGTCTGAAGCAGAATGAAGCTTCAATTACAAGTTAAGGAGGCAGGAAACTGATAAATGCAATTCATTGTAATTGTCAGCTCGCAAACAGAAAAGGTCAAATGTTTAAAAAGTCGCAAAGAGATCATATATGACCCATCTAAGTTGATAATTTATTCCAAAGGCTTCCTCTTCTATAATTAACCTAATCCTGCAACAAAATATGGATGCCGAAGTTTGTCCACAACCCAAATGTTTTAGTTTCAATTTAAAGCTAAATTACTGTATAGCAAGTTTCACAGCTTCACCATGGGAGTTTCCTCAATGATCAGACTATATTTTTCCACTTTGCTACATCTCACTATGTTTCATTTATCATGTGACTCATCCTTGTGAAAGGCCTAGAGTATGGATTAGATCTGTACAATTATTCAAATTTATATAGAACTTGTGATTAACTCTCTAAACAGTCACGAAAAACATTGTCTCCAGGTTTTCTTTTCCTTTTCATGTTTTTTTATTTTTTCAAGGGAGGGGGGGGGTGTCTAAGTATCTTGGGGTGTTGTTCACAAGTGAGGGGAGAATGGAGCGGGAGATCAACAGACGGATCGGTGCAGCCGCCGCAGAGATGCGCACACAGCACTGGTCCATTTTGGAGTCCATTAACCCGATTTACCAGTTGGTCTATGTTTCTACCCTCACCTATGGTCATGAAATCTGGGTCATGCCCAAAACAACAAGATACCGAATACAAGCGGCTGAAATTGGCTGCCTTCTCAGGGTGGCCTTAGAGACAAGATGAGGAGCTCGGCCATCTGGGAGGGGACGGCAGTAGAGCCTCTGTTCCTCTACTGTGAGAGGAGTCAGCTGAGGTGGCTCGGGTGTTTGTTATGAATGCCCCCTAGATGCCTCCTTTGGTGCTGTTCCAGGCATGTCCCACAGGGAGGAGGCCCAGGACACGCTGGAGATACTATGTTTATCAGCTGGCCTGAGAGTATCTCAGGCCATCCTCCAGAGGAGCAAGAGGAGGTGTCTGGGGGGAAAAGGAGGTCCGGGTGCCTCTGCTGAATCTGTGGAGTCTGCTGTCCCTACAACCAGGTCCCAGGTAAGCAGAAGAGGAAGAGTAGGAGTGCATTGTAGTTAATTATTGATTTATTATTTCAATTATTTCACTAAACTGTAGAACCTGGGATATTGTAAAATTTGTTGATGTTGACATAATCTAAACAAATTAGTTTTTCCAACCTTTACAATAATATTTAAAATAACAGCGATGGACGGGTTGTGCTGGCGGCTGCAATTTCCTGATTGTTCGATGTGAGCCACTCAGCTGAGACTCTGGGTGGTCGTCCTCACACAGATATGGCACCCAAGCAGTGATGATACACTAACATAATGTTTATTATGATTTTTAGTTTTTAGCTCATTTTATTACAACCCTTATGAAACATGATCTGAATTATTGGTGTTATTAGCACGAAGAGGAAACATCTCCCTTTAGCCAATGTCCAACTATGCAGAGGTCATCAGCAGAAGCAAGATGTGAGTTCACGCAAATCTTTGTGTACATATGTGCCAAATTAGAACGTCCTCTTTAATCAACCTCTGTTGGAGCGGAGATGCTTTTGGCAGAAGCTCCTTTGAGGACAAAATCTGAGTTGCTGTCATAAAAAAGGCAGAAGCATCAAACACCTGAACTTCATTAGCAAATTAATGTAAGACACAATCACATGTTATATGATACAGATGAAAGGTGTGAAATTCAGGTTAATATTTTAATCACTTTTAATTTTCTCAAAAGTATGACTGTTTAAATCTTATTTGTATTATGCATATCTGTAATTATGATTTCATTTTATAAGTGAAAATTAGTTTAAATTTCACAGTCTCTCATCCTGCTAAAAATAACACATTTATATTGTTGTGTTTATAAATATATCTTTGTTTAAGAGATGCCTCTTTTAATAGATGTCTACATTCCTGATGTTGTTATCTCTACTCTCTTCTGCTTAAAGAAAATCTCACATTTTCTCTCAGTGATTGATTTCTACTGTTTTTGGACCAGAAAACTGTTTTTGGACCAGTTTTTGAGCTTGACAGGCTCATGGGTAATATGCCTTGTTTTACCTTTAATAATGTGGGGGGTCAAGCTTATTCATGTTGGGTTTGTTAAGTTTATTTTGCATTTGAATTTGTGCCCATTATGCCTTTAAAAGAACGTCAGATATATTGATTCCACCAGTAAGAGCAGAATGAAAGCTATCTTTTTTACATTGTTACAAATCCCCACAAGGAAGATGTATCACAAGTTTTTCCACACATAGGTGAAGTGTTATCTGCTCTCTACTTTTTTTTTTTTTTTTTTTACATCTTTTTCAGTTTTTGTAAAAGTCCTGAGTTCAGAATGTTGGGGTTTTGCCCTGTCTGGGGACTTTTACCTTAAGATTACATCTGCAGAAGGGTTGGAAATGTTCAGAGCTGGAAAAGTAATTGCAAAGTTAAGGTTTGTAATTTTGTGGTATTAAATTGCCTGTCAGAGCTAAATGAAGTAGGGGTTCTGCAGTGCCTAAAAGCCATGTGAGGAGAGTGGTGTAGCTTTACGCAAAGACGGTAGTATTTTCCCCCACCACATCATTTTATCACTGAACTAAGTTCATGGTGTTGTTTTAAGAGATTTAAGTCTCATTACCCCAACCTAGGCCCTTTGTGATTTATACCGTTATTACCCAGCGCTCTCTCACAATAGAAATGATGCATGAACCACATTTGTACTGTAAGACAAATGTTTCTGTGAGGCAAAGAGAGACACTGTAGCTAGTTAAAGGGACCCTCATTAAGCTCTCGTTATTGGATAAGTGGCTCTCATTTTCACTGTGAGATTCCAGGCCTGACTAACTGGTCTTTATACCTCTTGGAAGATTACAGTGTTGCATTACTGCAGTGTTAATTTGTCATTTGTGATGTGACCGGTAGTTGCACATTTTTCTGTGTCCACATCCGTGTCATTGACCTTCGGTTCTTGCTGAGTCGAACACCTGCTAACCTCAGCCCTAAATTTGTCAGGTACAGACCTAAATATGGGCGCTAAGAGCTGCTCCTGCTCAGCCCATGGCAGGGATAGGCTTTACATCTTGTTAATTCTCTCCATGCACCATGATTTGACCTTTTTGTTTTTAAAAATCTACTAGATGTTGCTTACCCTTCTTTCTTTTTTTAACAATTGTGTGGAATTGGAATATTGAAATCATTTCAGTCATTTTGTGTTGCTCCAGTCTGTGTTAGATTCACCATAGGGCACCATAATCAGTACTTATGTCTTTTTTTAAATTCCTTTGTTAAGCATTTTAATATTTACCAATGCTCTAAGGCCCCGTTTACACAACAACGACCTATTGAAAACAGGATTGTTGGCCCGTTTCTGTCAACACGTCTACATGGAAATGTTTCAGTTATGATCTCTGTGCACATGACACTAGTAGAAACATTGAAAACAATGTAATTTCCCTGCCACACCCCCAGTAGGTTGTATGTTCTTTGAAATTCAACCCCAGGCACAGGCACATACACTCTGTGCTCAAAACGATTGCACCACTAAGTCACACTGCACATGGGCAAGGGCCTCCCCGAACAGGCAGGTTCAGTTATCGCTGTGAACACGACAATTGAGACCAGGATGTTTTCAAAGTGTTAAACTCTTGAACCTGCTTTCAGAGTGAATGCATGCCATTGTGGTGTACACTAACAGTAGAAACACAGCAAACCTTTTCTGTCCTTTAAAACAGGGTCTAAGAGGGAATAGCTTTCATAGCTGCTTTATCCCTTCATTTCCAGTAACGTTAACCAAAACCTCTGCCTCATAACACCCTACGACAGGAGTGGTGCACTTTTGCCTCAATAACTCCAAAGTGTTTGTCAGCAAGAAATTACATTTTCTTTTTTGTTCTGCATACCTTGTGAAATATTTTTTCCAGAACTGCCTCATTTTAGGATGTTCTATATGCCTGCTAAGCAATTCGGTATAATCAAAGGCAGACATTTTATTTTTTTTTTGTTTTAAAAAGTACAAGGTTTGAGCTTTTACTGCTTACAGGCCTCTTCATTTTTATTTTGTTTGTCATCTTTAAACTGCTAAAGATATGAAAAGTTTTTTTTTCTTTTACACATTTGTATGCCACTCTGTAAATAAAGGGTCATAAGTATGTTTCATATTATGATTAAAGGTGCAGTATAAAGAATTGTCAATACAGGGTTCTCCCGAGATGATGGAATAAGGGTGACGCGGCACTATACTGATTTTCAAATCTTTTTTCCTTTTTCCCCGATCATTTTGCTCAAATTCATCGAAATTCCTTGGCCCGCTCGTCACTTTCCACGGAAATCTGGAGTACTGTCAACTCGCAATATTTTAGCATAAGACTTGGTTCTCATTGGTCGGTTGTTCGGTGATGCAACCCATGGTGGTGGAAATCTGACCGCGCGCAAACGTTTAAAGAGCCATTTTCGCAGGTAAATTTCATAAACATCTCCTGACTTCCTGTTCACTGAGACGAATCATGACTAAACACAAGCACTACACGAAGCCCGGTGATCAGAGGGTAGTTTCTGGATTTTTTGTTGCGTCCTTGGTGGTGACCACTGCCCGTGTAGCTGAGGAGGAGCGGCCAGAAAAATGTCCCAGCGTCCCGTCTGGGGAGGGGGATGACTACAATTTCTCATTGTAGTTATGATTACTTTGAAGTAGCAGACACCCTGTGGTGTTGGACTACATGATGTAGAAAGCGGTTTAGGACTGAGTTGTGATGGGACTGGTCACCCCGTATAGACATGTTTGAGTAAGAATAAAAGAGCAGTAGTTTGTTAGGCTAGACCATATGAAGGTAAACGTTATGTCTTTTCTTGCAGATGTTTCTACTAGTATTTGTACATGTTGGCAATAAATGTTTCATTTGACCTCAAGAACTGTTTCTAACCCACCTTCCCCCCTTTTACAAGACAGCTTTGAAGTACAACATTTTCTATTACTCCTTTAATTTAAGGAAGTTAAACTTCCAGGTTATGAGGTGTTGACAATTTAAAATGCACACTAGGGTTGCTGTGTTGAATAGGGGGTGGTGTGCTTGACTGGGAGTGGGTCACAGAATTCAAAGGTCCTTCGTCTTAATGAAACAGATTTCTAAATTCAAAAGGAAAGATGATCTCTGAAAATATTGAATGCTGGGGTACTATCATGTTTTAGTCTAATTGTCATTGATTTGTAGGATTACAGACTGAGAATCAATTTAATTCAAAGTATATAGTAAATTTAGGGCAGGGCAAGTTAACGCGTTAATTTCGCGTTAATTCATTACACTATTAACGGCGATATTTATTTTATCGCGCATTAACGCATGTTGCTCACATGCTTTCAGTCAGTGTCAGTCAGCACGCGCTGACTGCAGTGCGCTGTCACGGCAGCACTCTCCCGCTCCCCCTCCCCTCTCGTACATGGCTCAGCGGCGCCAGCCAATCAGCACGCAGGCTCAGCCTGGCCCGCGCACTCAGCTCTCACACAAACTTAACAAAGAAACAGCTGAGAGAGACCGCAGCAGCGAAAAAACATGAACAGAGGAAGTAGCACCGTTTGGCTTTATTTTAATACCGTAAATGAAATCAAGCTGTATGTTTTGTAAAAAGCCGGTTCATTTCAGTGGAAACACAACAAATTTATCTAAGCACGTGAAAAAACATGAAAACGTCGAGCCCCAGAAACGGAGAGAGAAGACGAAACTTCTGTCATTGCCCCGACAGACCCACAGACGTCTCTGACTGAGGCGTTTCAGTCCTCCAGGGAACATCCAGGTAGATCAGTGGATGGATGGATGGATGGATGGATGGATGGATGTTACTGGAGCCCACACATAACATGTAATTAAGACCTTGAAAGAACCCAGTACATATATTAAAAAGTGTTATTTAAGATAAGATAACATTAGCTAATCCTTTTTTTATCCCACGACGGGGAAATTTATAGGATTAAAGCAACAGGCAGGTGCACACAACACAGACAAAATTACATAAGGATTGAAATATATAAGAGGTGGATTAGCGAAAAAACACTGAACATAACATTATTATTATTATTATTATTATTATTATTATTATTATTATTATTATTATTATTATTATTATTTAATTGTAATAATAAAATAAAAACCACAAAACCCAAAAGGGTCAACAACTTCATGATACATCAAGCTTAGGGACTGGCTAATATACAGCAGGTCAAAAAAGGCCATATTTTGGCTGCAGTGCTTGCTGTTCTCTTATGAAGAAAAGATCAAGTAGTGCACTAAATTCAATAGATGGGTTGAAAATATCCAGTATAAAATAAGTGCTACAAATGTTACAACACTTTTGCTCATATGGCAGCAGAACATTAAAATAAAAGTGCTCTTTACACTACTTTTGAATTAATTCTTGGAGTTTGTAAATACAATGCGATTAATCGCGATTAATCAGGGCGATTAATCAGGGCGATTAATCGCGATTAAATATTTTAATCGTTGCCCAGCCCTAAGTAAATTACATATCTAATTAGTCAGTCCAGCACAAATAATACACATTTGTGTTCAAAGAGACGTCAGTTGACATTTTCAGCCTTGTGATTTTTCCTCCGCAGAAATATTGAGTTCAGGTTCTCTGCTTTTTGATACAAAAATTGTGTTTTATGGATATCTATTACTTTTTAATAAATTCTCAGTACAGAAAATCTGCATTTTATTATTGGCCCTTGTACTAAAGGACATGTAAACGTATATTTCTTTTTCTTTTGATACTCCTTTTTTAAGGAGTATCAACTTTTATTTAGCAAATTTACTGATGCAGTTTATTCACACTATAGTTGATAATTTCTTATCCTGCTCTGAATAACTTTTAGATTTGTTAGAAATAAAATTCTTGGAATATTGGTTCACGTATATCAAACAAATTAATCATGAACGTTAGTCTATGGTTCCTGAATTTTAGTTTGTGTATTTTTGCTTATTTTATTACTTTCCCTGTTGCAAGTAGTGCCTAATGTGGCAGCAATAACCAGCACAGCACACAAAACAATGACAGACTCTTTGTTGTTAACATGCCAAGGGCATGCACCTGCCAGGGTCCCCAGCAGGTGCCAGAACCCGACACCTCCTTTGGGCACTGGTAGCAAAGTGGTGGATGGTGATGCTGATGGTAGGGGCTCTTGGGCTTTATGCTCGAGAAACAGAAACATGATGCTGGAAGCCCCGGACTTTTCCCACAGTGGTCCCTGACCCACCACTCTGTGGCTCCACTGGCTAAGTAACGGCTCACTTGACTGTGGTTACAGAAAACTCTTTGTTGGTTAGGACAGAATTCAAGGGGAAGTAGTGTAATCCTTGCTCTGTCCTGGATCAGTCAGTTTGGATTTCACAGAGCTCTCCCCCATCCCCAGTATTCTCGGTGCTGAGAGGGCCCCTTGGACACCGTTTCCTAGTAAACAATCAAAAAGTAAACATAGCAGCATCCAATAAGAAATAAATGGGTGTCGTTGCATCTTTGATCAAGCTAATGTTGATTTTAACGTTATGTATATATTTGTTTTAAATATTTGTTACACATTTTTTACTATTTTGTTGTACAAAAAAATAAAAAAACAGGACAATCCTTGTGTTGCAAATGATTGATCCAAAACCTTAACAGGGGTTATTGCTACTTGCATTGGTCAGTTATCATTACTCTTAGTAGTGGAACATATTAAGTCAATTTTCCATAAGAGATCTTTCACTTGGTGACACAAGCACCAAATCTGGCACACACGGTGTCCAAGATTTCTTAAGAAAAGTTATCCAGCTTAGATGGCGGCTTTTACATGATTCAAAGTTAGCATTTTCTCAATCTGTCTGATCCAGATGCCAGACATGGGACGCTGTTGATTACCAATCATTTTTTTAATAAGATTAAACAGAACATTCCTATCTTTGAGGAAAGGTTGCCATAGCAAGAAATTAAACTAAATGTCACAACAGACTTAATAAGAGGTATATAAAATAAAATCATTTGCAGTTTATTGATTCCAAAATTATTCAAGTTTCTTAGGAAATAGTTTTTGCAGGCATTCGTCTTCATGACCAGCATGTGTATAATTGTTGATGGTTCCTTTCTTGTGTAGTCATTGTTTCCAAAGACATCGAGGACCTATGACGAATATGCTGTCAAAGATTCTATTTCCAAAGTTTCAGACATACTCATTGAGGCATGATTAAACAGACATCCTTTTTAAGTTCTATTGGACTTCAACCCTGATGGCTTAAACAAGGTCAAAGAGAGGTATGGGGAAAATCTGGCTGCATACTTTTCTTTCACATCTTCACTGACTGTTGTCAGCTTTTTGTGGTAAAAGTAAGAAAACTGTATGGCAAATATGAGAAGTTTCCCTGAAGTTAGTCTTGTCTTTAAATAGCTCAGTCAATACCCACCCATCATAGAAGATGCAGATCTCAACATCACAGCATCATTTGTCATTACTAGCTGTATTGGCAAGGTTGATGAGGCAAGACTGGACTTGTTTCCTTGGAAGCGAAGGTCTTATGATGCCATCCCATCAACAAGCACATCCCTCGTCAAGCATGTGAAATAATCTGCCTTCCAAGCTGCCTGCAGACGGGGCCAGGCAACGGTGAGCAAAATGCAAACTGACTGGCAATAGGATGGTAAGTTCTCTGGGCAATCCTTCCACCCACTGCTCAAACTTGTGAGCTGTTGACAGAAATGCAAGACTGAATGCCGAGAATGATGCAAATGCTCTTGGTTCAACCTGAAGTTTACATAGTTGTGTGCCAGCAAATGCGAGGACCAAAATAAGAACCAATTCAACCTATACACCAACACTAGGTAATTTGTCGAAGCAAACATGTACGTCAGTTGTTTTTTTCACATTTTCTTGAGCACATAATTGGCGTTTAACATTACCTAATATATCAGTAAAGTGTAACCATATTTCTAATGCACTGGTCAACCCCAGATTAGACATACTACATCTTCTAGGATTGTTGAAATGCAATTTGTACAGTCTGCTCTCTTCATTTAATTCCCAATGTATGATAATCTTGATTCTCTAAACGCAGAATTGGATTGTAAACTTAGTATGGCATGTAAATATGGTCTCAGTTCAGTCTATTTTTATACATGGAAGTGTAAGACTATGTAAGATATTTCTAGCTATTTTACAATATAGGGAAAATAAAGATTGTAAGCTGTTAAGGGGGGGGCAGTTAAATTTGCACCTATGTTTTGGAGACTAGATAATTGTTTCCATGGGGAGGTGGGCTGGTGGGCTAGTTAGTAATGAGAGCAGTGGATGTCTAGTTCCCTGCAGACACCAGGAACTTTTTAACATATGGTAGGAAGAAGTGGGCGGACGTTTTATTTATTTATATACATATATAATGTTACTGCCCAGTTGGTAGAACTATTGCCATTCAGCAAGCAGGTCCTGGGGTCAAGTCCAACCCTTGCCCTGGGTCTTTCTGCATGCAGTTTGCCTGTTCTCTCTGTGCATGCATGGGTTCTCTCCGGTTACTCCGGCTTCCTCCCACAGTCCAAAAAACATGACTATTAATTGGCCTCTCCATTGTCTCTGCGATAGACTGGCGACCTGTCCAGGGTGTACCCCACCACTCGCCCATTGACAGCTGGAGATAGGTACCAGCACCCCTCATGACCCCAATGGGGATAAGCGTGTTAGAAGATGGATGGATGGATGGATGGATGGATGGATGGATGGATGTTACCAACATCCCTGTTGTCTTTCAAAGTTCTTGCAAAGGTTATAATGTCATGAATAGCCAATTCCAAGTTTGCCATTGGCATTTCTAGTTTTTTTGCATAACCTGCACCGTCGGTGAGACAACCAAATCGGTTCTCAAATAGTATTTGCTTCTGCAAAGCTTATCAAAATTAATTTTTACAGAATGCTTTGCAGTAGCATGCAATCTTCCCCAGTATGTTTTTTTTTTTACAGAATATTTGAATTGTAATTATATAAACTTAAATTATTCACCCTTTAACATTTTAAATCAGGATATGCCTCTGATAGAATTTCCATGGCAATAATTGCAGTAATCTTTGCTTTTCTCGGAAGAGTGTTGAATATAAATGAAAAGGAAAATTAAAAATTAGTTAAATGAAAAAATACATAGTGTATTGGTAACAGAGAAATGAGTGGCAGATCCAATAACAGTAATTACAATACAGTAGATGAATAGCACCTAAACGCGATGCATTTTTCAAACAGATAAAGTAATGAAATAAAAACAGGGACAAAAGCATATTTCCTGCAGAGTGGTATTGGTGAGTTGCTGCATATGTTATGAAGTGATAAATTACACTTTTAGATCTTTAATATATATTTTCAGCGATATTCACACCAGATATCAGGCAAATAGGACCCCATTGAGTTACTAGCCACCTTTAAAAATGTGACAGATGCTCTTTTATGCCTTACAGCAGTGTTTTAGCTAGCTGTTTAGGGAATCGTGTCAAAACTGAAGGAATCATGAGTGTGAAATTGTAGTATTAGATTTAGCATGTGGTACTATCTGGCAAATGCTAAATTTTTCAGTCTGAAAATGATGCCAGAGACAGAAGCATATCTAAACTACACAAAAAAACAACAACCTTGCCAGTGGTACACTATCAGTCTTGGTGGACCTCCAAAGACTATAGACCTCAAACCTATTGAGGCCGTTAGTGATCCTTCTGAAGGCAGGTGGAGCTAAACTAGCCAATATCCAGCCCTTCTGAGGTGGCCCAAAAATGTTTTTTTTTTTTTTTTTTTTTAAAGATGAGTTAAAGAAATCTTGTCTTGGGTAGATGTGATTATAATAAAAATTGTTCTTATACAAAGTTTTAATTTATAAGCTAACACAATGAAGAATTATGTTGTTTTTGTAACAGTCCAACCTCTTTTTTATGCATGTTCTGTCTTTGATATAAATTTGTGTGCAAAATATACATAAATTGTACCCTGTTACTGCAAATACTCCCCTTTGAATCAGGGTCATTGAGAGAGCTGAATTTTTACATTCAGAATGAATAAAAATAGAAAGATGATTAAGAATGTAGTAAATCTTAAAAAGCATTTTTTTACTACTCCATCAACTTTACATTTCTTTTTATTGAGTTGATCTTATGTCAAAAGCAGGAGGACAAATTTCTGATTGTCTAAATCACAATACTGTGTGTATTATCAGTTTGGAGACTATGTTGGAGACTAGAATGTCATGGAGGGCCTGTTCTCAGAACTTGCATTAAAGCTAGCTAGATATGTTTTTTCTTTAGTCTCAAAACATTTAACCAAGTCAAGAAATTGGATCAAAATCCAGTCTTCCTCTACATTTTTACTGGATAGAGCCATTGATTTAGCTGTTTCTGCCTTTTACTCTGTGCGGTCTTGTTTATTCTCTTATTAAAAAAGTACTCCTCAACTTAAATATCCTTACTTGTTTGTTTCTCGGTCTGCTTTTACTGAGCGCAGTTCTCCTACTTTGGAATTGAATTTGAAACCAATTGGATTGCACATAATATATTGAATATTGTTTGTTGTAACATGCCTTGAATAGTAATTTGTTCTGAATCCGTACTACGTCCAGCTTTTAGTTGTTTTTTGGAAAGACCTGTCCTACCTTGACTAGAAAAGACTTATTTCAAAGTCCTGATTTTTTTTTCTACCAATAGCATATATGTAAGCATTGTAGGGAATAGTGCCTTAATGTTTGGATTGGTATAATATTGATAAATTGCTTTATATATGACATAGTTGTTCTTTATTATGTGCTGAATAGTAAACTATGCTTTCACAAGGTTCTGTGTTGTGCATTGTATATGAATGAAACTTCTCTTCCGTTTTAATGGGTTCTACAGGGTGTTTATCTATGTTTGCATCGCTCACATCAGATGCAACTTTTCAGGGAAATGCATGTAGTCAGAAACCACAGGGGCTCTCAGTGGTAAGCATTAAGGCAGCTGGAGCTCAGTAATGTTAAACAGACACATTACACACTGAGAGATCCAGAATCATGTTGTTGTGGACCTCATTTGTCCTCCTCTCTTTGCCCTGTCGTTAAAGAAATTTGGGCCGACGGCGGTTGTGGGCACAAATCCTTCCGGAGAAACAATGTGGAGATTGAAAGGGGGATTCTTCCTCTTTTTACTCCTAGGCCTTCTGGTCTGCTGCACGTTTACTTGACCCTTCATCACCCCTCTACGCAGGCTCTTTAGGTTTGTTCAGCAGCTTCTGTTTGGGCATATAAGCAGGCTTTGTTGCCTGGGTCAAAGCAGCAGGATGCTAAGTTCAGGAGTTGACGTAAGAAGGCCTTCATGAGGGGGATCATCCGCAGTCTGTTGACAGATCATGTGAAAAAGGCCATTTTATGTGGCAACATGCAGGGATATATTTTTGCCTGTCATTTGGACAAAGACGATGCATACTTGAAGAGAGAGCTCCTTGATGTGTGCGGTTTAGACTGACTTGTCAAAAAAAAGAGGAAAAAAATTGACAAAAACTTCTTTTCAAACTTGTTTCAAAGTGTTTGTAGGTAATTTTATGTCTCTAA
Organism: Fundulus heteroclitus; assembly: GCF_011125445.2. Classification (NCBI taxonomy): domain Eukaryota; kingdom Metazoa; phylum Chordata; class Actinopteri; order Cyprinodontiformes; family Fundulidae; genus Fundulus; species Fundulus heteroclitus. The sequence continues at coordinate 25,169,629 of NC_046382.1, read as the reverse complement.
ATTGTCTGCACAGCCTGTCCTGTCTGTCAGTTTTTTGCAAGAGTGATGTTGAGTTGTTTACTCAAGCACATCAACTCACTTTTCACTCTCACTTAAACTGATTGAGCTCCACGCAGATACAATATTTCACTAAGTCTATTTGTTGGATATGTCCATCAATACATCTCCTGCTGAAGGAAGACAAGACAATGGATTTATTAGGGAGGGAGATGAACTCCTTTTCAAATCCCATCATTCCGTCGAATGTCTAAAACCTCGACAGCTGATGTGCATATGACAGCTGTCACATTCATCCCAGTTTCCAGTCACAAACAAGCAGCAGCACGTTGACTCCAAAATTCACAGTGCAGCTTTCAGTAAAGTGTAGCCTGCATGAGGGCTCTGTGTTGGATCATAAAACATGTGGTATTCTGACTCACGACTTGTGATTTATCTTGCCTTGAGACATAATTTGGTCTGAGCCTACAGTGAAATATATACTAGGATAAATGCTGTGGCTTTCGAGTTGAAATAAACAAATCCCTAATGCCCTATCAATGTCCTTCCTGTTGGAAATAGAGTAACTCCTTTCACTTACCAAAAGGAATATATATCATCAGATAAATGCTCCCTAGAAATAGGAGACCAGGGACAAGCTTAACCACTTCTAAGCCCGGCGTTCCCAATAGACGTGTGTTTATGATAAAGGGTAATGAATGGAAAGTGGATTTTATCAGTGAAAGATGGAGAAACAGTTAGCTTGAGTGATGCTTTTTTCTACCGCATGGCACAATCAAGGCCTGTTTTTGAAGTAGAGCCCCCCTTGTCTTTGTGGACCAATTCTGCGTGGAGATTGGTTGTGGGACTTTTCAGGCCCTGCTGTACAGTACAAAATGTCCACAGTAGTTATGTGAGTGTGCAGCCAGATTACTTGCCATGAAAATGACAAAGGTAACTTCCAGTGAGAGATTTACACACGGTCGTCATTGCATGAATGTCATATTAATGTTGGACTTTTCATGACTTATTTGAACTTTTCTTTTCTTGAGGTGGGGTCAATATACAATATATAGCTTGAGAGCATAAAAAATAGTGACTTTGACTTTACTGTGAATGTTTTCAGATCCATGCGATGTCAAGATTAAGTGCCCTTTTTAATATTTGATTTAATGTGTTAAGCAAATGTATCACGACAACACACTTTTTGAATATCTGTGTGATTTGATTAAATTTGACTTTGTAAATTGCCTTGAGCTTTTACATGTGTTTTCAATTGGCGCTATGTAAATACAATTGAATTTAATTGAGTCAGAAATGATGAATTCAATTTTAATTAAAAAAAATTCTAGCAAGTAGTCTGAAGTTAAGTATAGTCCACACGTTTTCTGGTGGGTTTGGTCAAGGCCATCGCAGGCACTTAATCTTATCTTTTCAAATTCCATTTTTCACACGTTTTGCATAATTGTCAGTTAGAAAACTCATTAGTCTTCAAAATTCAAATATGTTACTGTTGATTTTAGGAGAGGTCAAAGAATTTGGAGGTAGACCCTCATCATTGTTCACTCAACTTTGTCCAGTACTATTAGTAGCTAATCAGCCCCCCAGCATGATATTACCACCACTGTGCTGGTTTCCCCAGAAGGCATTTGATTTGTCCACGAGCAAATATGATATTTGAGCTAGGGGGTTTTCATTTTGGCGCAAGTGCTTTTATCTAAATCCATTTTTATGTAGAATATGCCTCACCTTTGCTATTGATACAGCTAGGGCTTCATCTAAGGATTATTTCAGTAATCAGGTATTATACTGATTATTCTGACGATTAATCGAGTCATCACATCAAAAATTGGTATACTTTGCAGACATTTCATTTTACTATTTAAGCTTATTTTGTGTAATATTATAATCTGAAAAAGAAAATGCAAGCAAACATATTTTTTTATTGTCAATACTTTGTTTGTTGCTTAAAAGGCAATAACACAGCATGTCTTTAGCTCACACTAGAACATTTGTAGCAAAGGATGCATCTGCAGCCAAAGAAAAGTTCTGATTGACATGACAAACGCTCGGTCCTTTTGATTGACTGAACATCTTTACAGTTCTAGATTCCTCTATTGTGAAAATGGTGTTAAGCAAAAAGTGTCACTTGCATATTGCATTTGGATTTTTAATATTAAAATATGAAAAACATGAAAAACAAAATCATTAAAAATAACCCTTGTAGTGTATTAAGTTGTACTCTTATGTGGTTTAGGTGCTAAAACAAACTTTAATTATACATTACCTATCAAAAAAAGCAAACAGCAAATTGAAATTCCGCCATAACAAACAATGGCTTTCATACATGAAACCTCACTTTCAGTTTTCTCATGTACATGAGAATCCTGCATGCAAGAAAGTATTTATTCAACATGAAATTAAGGTGGGCTCTGACTCTTCAAAGGTCAGTACATGTAGCCCTTCATATGACACAGAACCTATGAATTAGCTCAGTTTCAAAAAGTTGGTGACCCCTGCTTTAATATGTATCTCAGAACATAAAAGCTGAAAAAAAGCTTTCTTTGGTTAAAGGTGTTTGAATATTACTGTGATATTCGTTGTGGGTGGCTCCTAAAATACAAAACTCCTATTGTGTAATTTATAAATTAACAGAACATATGTCCAGCCGATAAGGAGATGACTGAAATAGAATATTGGAGGTGTGCAATTAGTTAGAAAGATTTGGTATCCTTCCACAACGAAACTCATCCATTCAAACTAATCTATTTAAATGAGCTCCACTAATTCTGCCAAGAGGAGTGTATGTATGTCATCAAACTTGTATATGTAATGTGTAAATTAGGAAAAGAATCAATAGTTATGCATCAAATTGAGTATATGTGAACTTCTTACTTTACCAAACTGTTTAGTTTAACATCAACTTAGATATTTAAGTGCCTTTTTCCTCATAATGTTTTGCATGTTTCTGGTACCTTTTTATAACAATAATTAAAGCTGGGCAACAATTAATAGACTAATAGTATTTACACACAATGTCCCTTTTATTATGCATATTTATTCCCTACTTATGTTTTCTCCACCACACATCCCTTCCCCTCACAGTGCCGCTGCGTTTCCTCTCCATCTTGTCTTTTCCTTTTAACCTGTCCTGTGCTTTCATACTCCTGATGAAACCTGGCAGTGACTTGATTCAAATAGGGCTGCTCAGTGGCCGTACACATTTCTATCGTTTAGATCAGCTCACTGTCAAATGTGGGTTTTCCTAATGGGCTGACAAATTAATGCACAGCATCAACCTTCTCTTAACGGATTCCTTCTGCAGAAGCACCAGTGAAAGCATTCGGTCTCCCAGAGCCACATAAGTATGCCGTAATACCGGTGTTCGGAGAGTTGAGCAACTCTCATCTGTTTTAATCTGCTCCTTCTAATGGAAAAAAAAAGCAATAATAAAACGTTACTGCTGATCAATAGCTCCCATAAACACGACCCATCTGTCTTAAAGATTAATAAATTATGGTTTCGTTCAAAGAGAAGGTGAAGACTTTTCAGTTTTGGTGATTCATGCCGCTGCTTGTTTGCTCCTGCTTAAAATAACACATTCTTTTTGTCCCTCCTCTGGACTGTTTTTCATCAAGCTCTAATTGGGTGTAGGAGTTTTGCTGAAGTGTATTATCAATCTTTATTTGCTTTATATAGAAAAGCATTGATTAATGGAAATGGTGTTTCTTTGTTGACTGAATTGGACAGTGTTGCCAGCCGCTGCTTGTGCCATGTAATGGAGCTTATGAGAACCAAGCCAACAGATCGATAAAGCATTGAAATAAGAAGATGAAATCCCCCTTTTCCAGTGATTACCAGCTCTGTGGTTGAATTTATGTTGCAAAAAAAACTTTTTATTTTCCTTCGGTGCTGAAATGATTCGCTAAAAAAAAAGGGGAGGAGGAGGGGGGGGGGGTGGAAGGGCAAACAACCAGTGCAAAGATTTATTTTTCCCCTTCTCAGCCTCAAGCCCATTAAAATTCCTCTGAAGTTTTTTACATATCACTACATCAAATGCACATAAATTATGAATGTCTCATATAGCAGGGTTGCACTAGTAGCCCCCGGGTTCCGTTGAAACTGATTTGGTATCTGTGAACTTCGTTGTTACAAGGGTCGGAGAAAATTGGAGTAATATGCTCCCTCTTTGATTGATCATTTACAGCTCATAATGTCGAACATGTCAGAATAAACATTTCCACCTTCATGTATTACTCGGAATTTGTGTTCGCTTCACCATTAATGAAATTGCTACCGTAACGTTGACTTTAAAATCCATGCATGAGAAAGACTTTGTCTGAAAGCAGCTCCCCTTGTAGATTAATAGAGAGGATGACATGCTTCCTTTCATAGTCGGGCCGAGATTTTCAAGCAGCAGAAAGGCTTGAAGGAGGTCAACAGAGGGAACATATTCTTGTTATCTTTTGCAGCGGTGCCAGTTGGATAATTTTCGATGTAAACATAGAGAGACCTCTAATTGGCTTTGATATATTTGGGAAATTTTATCAGCTGATATCTTCCGTCTTTATCTAACATCAGGAAGGAAACAGAGGAGTGGAAATAGTGGAAAGCAAAAACTTTCATCTTGTTCTAAAATGTAAAATGCAAATGAGCAGTAATTGTTAAATTGGGTTCTTAAGTTATAAACACCTCACTGATATTGAAAATGTATAATATTTTATCCACTCAAAACCAGCATTAGCTCACAATAATGTTCTTATCATGACCAAGTAGACCTGGTGTTGAACAATCTGAAAAAAACAACAACTTTGGAGTATTTGATTGCCCAGTAAACAGTTTACTCATCTGTAGTTGTTAAAGGCCTTATTTAAGTGCAGTAAAAAGTATGTTTCACGTGTTTTATAGCACTTGTCAAACAATTATGTCCCAATGTCTACCGCAGTGCATAATTTTTTTTATCTGACTCATGTTGACTAACACATCTCAGAAACATTGGACACAGTGCAGGATTTCAGACAAGCTATCTTGTCTCCAGTTATTTTATATTTGTCAAACATTTTATCCCGGGCTTGGCATCAAGCTGGGCCTGTTTTGTCTTTGTGGATGTGATTTATACTTGTGTCCAGCTGAATCTCTCCCACAGTTTTTGTGACGGATACTTTTACATCGACTCACGCTGTAAATACTTTGGTTTTTGGGATTGTTTATCTGCACTACAGCAGGAACCTCTGGCTTATCCTGATCTCTGGAGCATGCAGACACAAACAGCTGTGTACTTAAGCTCAGGCCCCTCCACAAGACTGCTCCATTGCATCACTTCGTAATACAAAATAAATAAATAAATACGAAAAGGAAAGATTTGAAAGTGTGTCTAAAGATTTTTAGGCACACACGCATATATAATATGCCTGGCTTCACCCCCCCCCCCCACCCCACAATAACAGCTATGCACACTGCAGTGCCCTGTTAACGGGCTGTGCCCCTCCTTCAAGCCTCATCATACAATGCCCCTCACGCTTCCAATACCCCGTTCCACGTCTCAAATAATGAAAACCCAGAAGTGTTGGACTTCTTAAAAATATGAAATATCTTTATTTTTATGCGCTCGGTACTTGGTTTAGCCTCCTTTTACATGAATTACTGCATCATTGTGGCATGGAGACTATAGGTCTGTGGTTCTGCTGAGGTGTAATGGAAGCCCAGGTTGCTGTGATGGCAGCCTTCTACTCATCTGCGCTGTTGGCACAGGGGGTCTCTCATTTTCCTCTTGACAATACTCCATATATTCTCTATGGGGTTCAGGTCAGGCCATTTTGCTGGCCAATAAACCACAGCAACATCATGATAATTGAACCACCTTTTGGTACCTTTGGCAGTGGGAACAGTTGCCAATTCCTGCTGGAAAATAAATCTGCATAAAGCTTGTCAGCAGAAGGAAGCATAAAGTGCTCTAACATTTCCTGGTAGCTGCGTTGGCTATAGACCTGAGAAAACTCACAGGACCAACACCAGCAGATGACATGGCAGCAGATCATCACTGACTGTGGAAACTTCACACTCAACGTCAATCAACAGGATTCTGCCCCACTTGGATAATTGTTGGGGGAACGCTGCAGAATTTGTGTTTTCATAATTTGTAAGGCATCACTCTATGGATAAAGAATCAGTACTTTCTGAAATGACTTAAATGAGTAAAATAAGTATATTTTGAAATGTTTACAATATTGTATTTCTTAGAGATGTAAGTATGACTTTGATTTGTGTATGTGTGTATATGTGGATATATAAATGCTGTGTACCATTGTAGTTTTATTTTTTATTATTATTATTTATTTAACACAAATGATACAAATAAAAGCTGTAAGAAACCAATGTAATGATTTAGAAAATAAAGAAGTTCTTCAACAAAGAACAACAAAATGACATGTGAAAAAACAATGTAAACACACATAAGACAAAGACAGGAGGTGCAAACAGTGTCACAACAAAGTGGTCTATTTTAAGCTGAGTGAATTAGGCCTTTTTTGGCAGTTATTTCCAGATAATTTTAAAAACTTAATCAGGAATCACATATGGGGGATGTAATGTAAAACAAAATCAACAAAAAAGACCAAATAGAAAAGTGTTTTGTGAAATGTACTTCTTTTTCTCCTTTTCCTTCCTAAACCCCCATTGTGTTTATTTCTGTGGTGGCACTTACTAGCAGAGATGGCATTTAGAATTTCTAGAGTATATTTTAATGAAATATTCAAGTTTAATTTTATGTATTGCTGATTGTTCTGTTGGTATCTGTTGTGTGAGGAGGTCTAACATTATAACTTATTGATATTTTCCCTGTTTAAAAAAATTGGGGAATAGGTTGAAAAATGGGATGTAAAGATAAATTGGAATCAGCTAGAATAACTTAAGGTCAAGGCATAAAAAATTGGATATCAGAAATTGACCCAGAATCTTTTATTTTTTATTTGTGGATCTGTAGTTTGATGCGTTTTGAGTGTGTTGAATTTTGTTAAATAGATGTTGTTGAGTGAGTGAAGTGCATACAATGTTAGAAACAAAACAGGACTCTTGTGGCCTATGTGAACACCCCCCCCCCCCAAAAAAAAAAGGTGTATTATTTTTTACTTGACTGACCAGTACTGGGACATCTCAGCTCATTTCGGACTTATTTACTCCCAGACGCTCCAACAATTCAAGCCGGCTTGCATTCCCACGTTTTCCCAAAAAAAAAAAAAAAAAACTGCCTTGCTTCCTGACTTATGTTCAATCTAAAGATCCCCTTTTCTAAACTTGTAACTGGCCACACTTCAAAAGGAATATTAGTTATTAGTAGTGCATCTCCCCAGGAATTTGAAAGAACATCGACTTGTTTATCCAAGTTTACATTCTTGGCCATGTTCAAATAGTTTTCTACTGGAGCTTCCGCGTGGTTCTGTGAGGATGCGTCGTATGGCTTCCCAAGCTGTGGTCTGCCTACAATAGAAGTGTGAGGGCTGTTTATGTAACTCCTAAAGGCATTTGGTCCTAGCCATGGCAGTGACACTGATCGGCCGTCCAAGTGTTCCTTGATGGCATTGCATAATTGATGTGTTTTCATGCTGCTGTGGTTAGCGGATGGCACATGGGGAGTGATTCCTGTAAGAGGAGTCATCATTGGCTGGTTTCCCCTTGAAGCTGCCCATCTTTTAGCCCTTAGCCCCTTTTCCTCCCACCTCCCTTCTGTATCTCCCAAATGGAAAACATGTGGCATGAGTTGTCATTTGTTAAGGTATGTTAGAAAGAGTGAAACAGGCCAGGGGATGGCTCATCAGGAACACTCATTCAGGATGATGAATGTAGCCAAATACACATTTGTCCGTAAAACTTACCGAGTGGATCAGCATCATTAGGCATGAGGAATAGGTGGAGCCCGCTGAGAAGTGAACGCAGCAAACAGATGCTGCAGATTTACACCAGGATCTTTCATCCAGAGTACGATCATTTATAAAGTTGAAGGTGATTCTTGTGTATTCATCTAATAAGACCAAATAAAGTGTGCTGGGACTCTCAGGAAATTGCTGAATAAACTAAACAGTGTCATGGCTTCTTAAACAAGGATTCGGTGTGCTTGTTTTTGTGGTTTGAATTATTTCTAAGCTGCATGATGCTGCGGTAGAATCCTGAGTCTGCATTGTGTTAATCAGTGTGTAGTCCGCATAGGAGCAAATTTTAGGGAAACTGAGTACATAGCAATTTGCAGTTAAAAAATGCTCTTGTACTTGTTTTACACCACTGCCTCAATCTTTGGGCGAATATATATGTTTGATAGGTGTAGCTGATGCCGTGGTTAAGTCAGGTGACTGAGCCCCATGTTCAAACAGCTTGGCTGTGTTGTAGAGGGCCTCCATCTTTGTCAGGCCTGTCTCATCTTATAAACGGGCCCAGACATAGAGGCTTTACCATGAATAATCGCTCAGGTCCGTAGAATCCCAACACCTATAAATCTTAATAGAGGTCCCAAGATTCCAACATGCGGCCACATCTCTTTTTCCACCCTTTTTCCCAACTCCATTTCAGCTCCCATGCGGTGTCTCCAATTTACTCTCTACATAGTAAACTCAGTGAATTTGCCCATGCTATGATTTACCTACAAACAGGATTACATGCATATAGCCCATGCAAATCAATAAAAACATGTCAAGAATGCTTAGCCTCCTGTGGTGGGCTAAATGCAATTTATCACTCAGAGAATCAGGGTAAGGGAATGGGCTAACAAATGGAGTCTGATCATTTGAATTGGACCTGTTGTCAAATACTTGAAGTGTGCATTTTTCATTTTCTTTGGAGCATTGTTCAGCTGGTTGTCTGTTTCAAAAGAACAAGTATAATCTCTGTAGATTGCACTCATTATTGGAAGGAAAGGCTTTAAACTGTCTTCTTATTTTGTGTTAACTGTAGTATAAATGCATATATATGTGGAAATACAGGTATTTATATTCATGCTATAGTGGCACTGGTGTAGGGCTGCGATTAATGATTATTTTAATAATCAATACATTTGCTGATGATTTTTTTCAATCAATTGATGAATCAGACAAGAATTTTATTTTTTAGTGTTCGCCTCTTTTTTCCAATATAGAACATGTGCACTTACACAGAGCAAATAAGCACACAAAGAACAGCTTGCTATCTAGGTGTTCTGTTACTTTGTATTAAATAATAAATTATTTTGCTTCAAATAAACAACTTTGTGTTGACTAGATTTTACGTCAATTATTCAATAGTCTGTCTGGTCGGTGTGAACAGCAATTTGACGCAACAAAAGTGAAGCTGTAAAACTGCAGTGTCAAATGCGTTTTGGGTGCATCTCACTTTTGTGCTGGTGCACCTTGGGAAAGAATTGGACATACAATGCAACCAGAGCGGAAATAAAAAAAATAGACCTCCAGCCCATTTCATGGATTGTTTCAGCACAAGCTGCTCTTTATGTAAACGCTACATGCTACGTTGTTGTGTAAAAGCACTGTCGCAAAGCTTGCGTGTTTAGTGAAGGGCAAAGTGCTTCCTTACTTTTGAGGACTTCGTTTGAACTGTTGTCTCTGTCATCATTTGTAGAATTTACTAAACTTCCTTTGAAAATACCGTCTCATCTCTGCCTCCGCCTTGCTCCGTTCAACAGTTCATCCAGCATTGACACCCTCTGCAGGTGAAGTAAACGGCTCCGCGGCATGGCAAGTGACGCATTAATTGTGGACACAACAAATCGATAATGAAATTTGTTGCCAACGCTTTTGTCTTTTCTTTTTTTCTTTTTTTTATTGATTTTTATAAATTTTTTGTTGGAGTTCTAGACTGGTGGCCTAGTGGTTAGGGAGCTGGGTGTTTGCATCTTGGAGAAGTCTCAACGGTTGCCGGTTCGAAACCCAGTCCATCACTTTGGGTCCCTGAGCAAGACCCTTGACCACAGATTGCTCCCTGTTCGCCACTCAGTGTTAGCAGCACACTGCTTTCTAAAGGATGGGTTAAATGCGGAGACAGATTTCTGCTCTGTGGGACTATAAAGGGAAATATGTGTTTATTTATTCATACATATGGCAGAAATAGTTTTAAAATGATTTTCATTCAACAAAGAAGTTTGTTTCTGATGAGAAATGCGACGCAAAGCTATCAAAAGTAAATTAAACAATGTAAAGCGAGTACCCATTTCGCGGAACAAAATCCAAGCCTTTCAGTTTTTACATTTACATTTCATATGACAGACCAACAAAAAGGGTTGCATAATTATGTGGCAGAAAAAAATATATATATACATGGGTTTTATACTTCATTACAAATAAAAAACCTAACATTGCAAAACATTCATATTCAGTCCTCTTATGGCTAGTCAGCAAACCAGCAAATACAATCCGTATGTGTGTGTGTGTGTGTGTGTGTGTGTGTGGGGGGGGGGACACGGGGCCAAACATGAAATGAGATATGGTGGCAGAAGCATACTGCAGGAATGCCAAAAGCACACCACACCATCAAGGTTTTATTTGTAAAAATAAAATAAATTGACGACCATTTACCATTTGTCTTTGGTCTCACGCTGATGCACTACTTCTAGTTCGTCTATGGCAGAAACACCCAGTGAAAACATCAAACTTTGTGGTTATAATGTGAAAAATTTGAAAACATTTGAACGGTATGAATGATTTCACAAGGGCCTACATCTTTGCAAGATTGCTAAGATACTTTACGCTTGATTTTAAAACCTATAATCAGAGAGCCTCATATGAGATATTTGCCTCCTTACATGTACTGAATCCCAATCAAAGATCTTATTTGTTGAAAAAACAAGACTTTATAGATTATTTTGACATTTTAGTTTATTTGCAAAAATATCCACTGTTCTAGTAATTAGGGAACCTAAGTTCATTTGTTGCAAATTCTGGACCCAGTTATGTAGCAAATTGTGTTATCAGTAGTTAAGGGTGACACCCGGAGCTTCAGAACAAAAGATTTTTGACAAAGGTAAAATAAATAAAAATATTTTTTTCTCTTGATTTTAGGGATTGTGGGTAATTTGATAATGTTGTTACAGACTCTTGCATGCAGATTTATAGACTTATACATCAATTAATTCCATACATATTAAGATTGCAAGTCAGCAACACAGTCATCAAGAAGGCCGTGCATCATCTTAACCAAATCTGGGTGTTTGTTAGTACGATAAACAAAGATATCGACACATTTAGAGATGTCTTGCTTTGATATGTCTGTGTATGCCTCAGGGCTAAGGCTGGCCAACACGCTGCCCTCTGATTCTCCAAATTGAGCCTGATTTAGATTCAGCATCCATAAATTGGGAATACGTCACCTTTGGACTCCAGCTGCAGTGCATGCAAAAGAGGCTTGATATTTGAACTTGGACTCGATATATTAAATATGTAGAGTCAAGTTTAATTGATAATAAGAACTTTAAAACTTTGAAAAGGCAAAGGTTGTACTTGTCTTTTTGCTGATTCTTCTTACCTCTTTTAAAACCAGTTTAATTCTAAGGAAATACATTTTACGGTCATTTACTGAACTTTGTGAATAGCTTAAAGGCTCAGAACTCTTGGAACCACCATAAAATGTATTTAAGATCATTGTTATTTCCCGGCCTCAGCACGGCTCTAGCCATGTGTCATAAACATAAATTTACATTTCATTGGTAAGGTTACATTAGCATTGTGTTTTTAGTACATAGCCAGCCAACATCTCTGGATTGCAGTCCTACACATCCACTCACCGGCCAACAATCACTGAACAAGAGTTTAGATTTACTGTGGTGGACCGAATCACATGTTCCCATAACTATTTCTTGCTTGAAGATAAATTAGTAGTTTCTGAATAATGCAGTGAACTCTAATTTGCTTTGATTAGTAGCAAGTTACGTGATAGCGACCCATTGAAATTGGTCATCAGCATAAATAATGACCGAATGAACTGATAAAATGCAAAGTTGCCGGCCATCATAAATCAAAGGAAGACCACTCTGGGTGGAAGTCATTGAAATTAGAAGTCCATGCTCCTATTAATTATCTTGCCATGCCATGGCGACAGTGTTATAAATCAGTTGTGAAAGGCACTCCAGTCGACTGGCCTGAACAGCAAGCCCCGCTGCCTGCAAATGGTTCTGTATACCCCCTTAATTGTTTCTTAAACAAGCCACCTCTAGAGGCTAAGGTTGATGGACAGGGTTTGAGAAAAGAATTGAAAATGTGGGGGGAGCTTGCACTGTATAAAGTTTGAAGGTTTATTAGGCTACAAGCCTCAGTTCACAACCAAGAGCTTCAGTGTTTCAGCATTTTTGTCCATCGCAGTACTTTTTTTTATTTTTTTTTATTGCAGATACAACACAAAGTGATGTTTGTTTCATAGTTCTTGACATGTTCTTTCTACCTGCTCTCTATTAGAAATAAACTCTTTCTTTTCTGAAAATTCGTTTGGAATCACCTCAAGACACCCTCCTCCAAAAGGTTTTGGTCCATTTGTTTTGGTCCGTGTCCTGCTGTGTCCAATTCTACACAAATTATCCTCAATGGAAGTTTTGTGTAGCTGAATATGAATCCTTGAGTTATTAGAGAAATCCGATCTGTCTTTAAAATTTTCATTTTCCGACAACCTCAAACAAAACACTGCAACTCTGTGGATGCAAATTTATGTTCCCGGTTGTATATTTAATGAGTCTAAAGAAATCATGTGTTTTTTTTTGTTTTTTCAGTCCAGCTACATGTATGTAATTTCATTAGAAAAAAAAAGTGCTCCATGATCATTGCCCTTTAATACATCTGATTGTTTAAAACGATTAATGTGGAGGCTAAAATAATTCCAAAGCTACACATTTTGCTTCTGAATGTGTGATGCCTATTTCAGGTTGCTATCCGTGAACTAATGTGGCCTTGACCATGAATAAGTAATAAAAACAATTAAATTAAATTAAATTACTCAAACTTTTGATGCATTAAACAGTGTCCCAAGATCGCTTTTCAGCATAAAAGATAGGTAATTAACAGCTTAGATGAAGCCGTTATGAGCTGCTTCTTATTAAATTAAATCCCTAAAAAAAAAAAAAAAGGTTCCTTCGCTGTAACGCGAGATCGTGATGTATGCTTATGAGGCTCAGAGCATCACCTACCATGAAATTTAGTGTTTCCAGGATATTTAACATTAAGACGTACTTAAAATTAATTCTACGTGCAATTTCTCAAAAAGAAAGCTGACAAGTAATGTCAATAAATCGTGCTTGGCCTCAGATGGGGAGATCGTAAATCTGTTGCACAGTGCCGCCCCTCGGTGTGCTAGTCAGGGGGTCGAATGGGGGTGTGGAGCCTGGGTATAGGAATGAGGAAGATGGATTTGCTGGCGAGGGAAGGAGAAAGGGTGATTTGAAACCCTGGACACTGATTGGTGGAGATGAGGCCTTGGTGTCCTTGTGGTGACATTCAGTCCCTGATATTTGTTTGGCTTTAAATAATACCCCGGACAGGGCCCAAAGAGTGATGGCCACTGGGTCGGCTGACATTGCAGCCTCTGCCAAGGTGAGCGACTTCAGGACACTTACTAGCGCTCTGTCTTCGCCTTCATCTCTCCACATCTCTCTCTTCCTGTCTCCGGCCTGTCAATACGCATCCCCTTGTCTGATGGGTCCTTCTGAGAAGCATACAGCTGACATGCTGGTGTCTTTATTTCCACCAGCAATCCTTTTAGTGTTGGCCTCGGTGATCAGTCATGCCACTGACAAGCAGCTCAGGCCCCAGCATCTCTGCACTCTTCTATCCATTCTGCCTTATGACTCTTATGTCATTACAGAAGAGGAGCACGGAAAGCCTTTGGTCTAGGGTAAAAATTCAGGTTGACTCAATTTATCAAAGTTTGTGCGACATGTTGTTTATCACTGTGTCCCCAAGGTTTTGATGCCTTGATAAAACGGACGCACGGTAGGTTAAACATTTAGACCGGCTACACCGTATTCAAAGATCTCTTTCATGACCACAACAATTGGGATGTAGCTTTATTGTTTTAAAGCCAGACAAATCAATTCTGTGTTCGATAATACAGATAAAGGTTAGTAGCAGTTTGCAATGGAAGCCAGATTATATCGCTCCTGCCAGACTTGTGAACATCCCTAGCAGATGCCCAAAATGAAATCTTTCTTTGAGCAATTCTAAGCAATTTTCATAAAATCAGAAGTTTTTTTTTTTTTTTAAAGGAATGTTTAGGTTTTTTTCTTTTATTAAATACCAAAGGTGTAAATTGGTTTAAGATAGAGAAATTTGTTTGCATTTTACTCACTGTATGGTTGACTTGAATTTACTGTTACCACAGTTTTTAGTCAGCTTTTCAAGTACATTTTAAATCATGTTGTATATCCATATATAATCAGATAAAACATACCGCTCAAACAAGTAAACTCTTGCTTTTCTGTGTAACATCGCTCCATTATGTCCTTTCTGATAAACAAAATGGAAACACAAATATATATATATATATATATATATATATATATATATATATATATATATATATATATATATATATATATATATATATATATATATATTAGGGCTGGGCAAGTTAACGCGTTAATTTCGCGTTAACTCATTAGACTATTAACGGCGATATTTTCTTTAACGCGCGTTAACGCATGTTGCTCACATGCTTTTATTTTGTGAAGGTCTGTTGCTGCGGTGTAGGGGTTTGAATCAGAACAGTAGGTGGCGATAATGCGCCAATAACCTCGCTGTCAGCCAAACCTCGGATTCAGAGGAAGAAAGATGCTGGCCGGAAAAAAACAAAGCCGACATGCGGAAGGCGGTGTTTCCCGCAGATACCGCGAGCGAGCTTAGGCGAGGCGGTGAGTTGGCGGCCGGAACAAGTTTTGTGCGGAGCGGAGCGGGATCTGCATCGACGCCGTCGGTGAAGTCGCTTCTCGTTTCAAAGTATCCATGTGTTTTTGCCTGTTTTTCCCTGCCATTCACTATATGCACGCGAGAAAGCAACAACAAAAAACCGCGTGTCAACGTCAAATAAACGCAAGCAACGCAAGCATATCGAGTTAGTAAGCATTTCAGTTTAAAGTTCTTCCAGCAACGAATATGACAAAAACAAGTTAGTTGTAACCACTGCCAAGTTAAACTTTGGTATTGAACATAAAATGGTAATGCTGCTCCCTGCTGTTACCTCAGAAATTGCCTGTTTTTGGTAGATTTTTTCCCTATAAAGAGAATTCCCTGTCAGTGGCAATAAGCTTTAATTTATTATTATTGCTATTTTTTGTTTTACATGTTTAAGTTGAGCTTTACACTAAATATGTGTTACTAATAAGTGCTACAAATGTTACAACACTTTTGTTCATATGGCAGCAGAACATTAAAATAAAAGTGCTCTTTACACTACTTTTGAATTCATTCTTGGAGTTTGTAAATACAATGCGATTAATCGCGATTAATCAGGGCGATTAATCGCGATTAAATATTTTAATCGTTGCCCAGCCCTAATATATATATATATATATATATATCATATTTTTTTCCTTTTTTTATGTTTTTTCTTTGGCTGCGGCACAATTTCTGACACATACTTGAAAACACTGCATGAGTTAAAAGCTTTGTATGCACATGGAGTATAAACTTCCAAATATGGCACCCAAGCAAGTCCTTTGCGAGTATGATGCTCCAAATGCTGATAATGCAATGACAATTACAATTTAGTATGTGTTGCAGCTCTACTCTGGAGCCAGAAGGAGGGAGAGAAGGAGGGAAAGGAGGGAACGCTACAGCCAAACATTTGGAAGCAACTTCAACTTTTGGTTTAAAACTGTTAAAATAGTTACTGATTAGTGAAAAATCAGTAAAATTGATTTTGTTACACACTGACCCCTTTGTAAAAATGTGATTTTGCTTTCCAATTTTCAGCCTGTCATCATTATACGCGTTTAGATTTTTGTCTAGAAATGCGCATAGCGATGGTTTTATATATATTCTGCAGTGAAAATTCTTCCTGGATTATTTTGCAGGTTTTTTTTTTTTATCAAAAAGAAATTATACGCTGTAGTAACTCTTCTTGTCCACATTTGTTTCACTCTACATGGACTAGCATTACCCCTTATAAATGCAAAACAAACACTAGAATGTAATACAGACCATTTATTCCTTAAGTGTTCTTAAAAAAGCAAACCCTTTGGGTACTCTTTGCGGTGTGCATTCGTTTTGGAGAAAAATGTTTGACTCTAATAAAAGAAGCTCAAAACATTTAAAACATTTCAGTCTGTGCATGTGGCTTGTAGTTGAGCAATACATGGTGTTAAGGGCACTAAAAAAAAACAACTGCTGTATCAACAAACTCAATTTACCATAACTTGCTAATTCAAAACAGAGTTAATAAGCAAAATTGTTTTTGCAACCCAGCGCAACGTTATTTACTCAGTCTGCATTCAGCACCAGAGAAGGCATTTACCACATGCTTAATGAAGATTAAGTAAAGGGTGTTTGAGTATAGCCCACTAAACTCTGAAATGACCGTTTCAATATATAAAGCATGTGAACACACAGGACGTGGCTGTGTCCTTAGTCATGGGATGCAGATTTGTGTTAAGAGGGTGGGGTAAGTGAGTAGTTTTCCAGCTCGTAGCAGATGATGTGCTGTTGATTACGCTAGGACCGCAGCAATTATGGGTGAGGCTGGTCCCAGGTTATGGCCTCTGTCATTACCGGCCCACTGTAAAGGACTTATTTACAATGTTGTTGATGCCTCTTCAGAGAAGTGACTGACTCCGCACACAAATGTGCTCTTTTGCAGATATGGCAGCCATTAATTAGAACAACTTTGGTGACATTCAGATTTACTGTAGGCTTGTGTGGAATTTGGTTGTCGACATCCAGCCATTACGGATGACAGATCGTTTGAAAAACATACAGTGTGTTCATTTAGTTTACGGCCATGTTTAGCGCAGCTCTTTCGCGGTTTCCGCAGCGTCCTAAACAGATTTGAGTCATGAGGGTGACCTTGCTGAAAAGTGACTTTTATGGAAGGTTCAGGGAAAATGGTGCTCTGTCTTCCAGTGTAACCTTTAATTAACATTTTTAGCCACATGTGGCATTATTTGTTTACTCGTAAAACACAACATTTCAACTTTGAAACGTGTTCTCTCAAGTTTTATTTCCATACAGAAATGGCTTCTTTTTTACTCTTGTGGCAGTGTTGGCGTGACAAATTTACAGAACTGATCACTTTCATGTACTATTCTCCTGTTTATTTCAATCATCTTTTTTCTCTTTGTCTTTTTTATTTCTAATATCCTTCAGTGTATGGACAACATCTTTGTGTGTGCCACTGGAGATGGTTTCTATAAGCTGTGCTTTACAGTCAAAGGTCGGCCTGATTAACAGCCAACCTCTCCTGCGGATGACAAACCTCCCCTGCGCTGTCCTGGACGTGTATGACGCGCCTTTTGTTCTCCCCTCAGACAGCTGTTGCACGCTGGCCAATCAGGCGGCTTCAGCTTTTAATCTGCCAAATTTTTAGACAAAACAAAAAGCTTTTCAGTCTAGTGTGCAGAAACAGGCCCTCTGTTCGACTGGCTGCCTGTTCGCCACCGACAGAGATTACACTGAAGTGCTTAGAGCACATAATTACAAGTAATTGGCAAATAGCAGGCTCTGACCAAACAGAAATTGTTTCATTATGTCTAATTAACACCTACTTGATTATGGTTAATTGCCAGTGTTTGATAATGGAGGAGCAAAGTTGTCAGTCTGGAGACAAGCGTGAGCCATCTGGATCATTGATAACCATATGCTGTTGCCTGGCTTCACTTTGTTGGGACCAGAGCTGTCAGGGGCACCGGCAGTGGCAGGTGTCTGCATGGCATTAGACACAGCACAAGGTGTAAACACAACACGGCTCAAATAAACATGTCAACACGAGCGTGCTCTCAAATACATGCACAGTTTAACATGCGGTGCCTTGCACAAGTGTTTGTAGCCCTTAAACGGTTTTATATTTTCACTTTACAGTCGCAAAGACCTATGTATTTTATTGGATTCTTTTTTTTTTTTATCGACCAAAACAAGGGATTGAATAATTGTGACGTGGAAGAGAAAGGATACATCTTTACTGATTGCTTAACCTCTGAAGGCATATGGTTGCACATATCTATTGACTTGTGGTCTGGACTTGGACTGGGCCATTCTAGCACAGGAATAAGCTTCGATCAGGACTCTTTGATTGTGTCTCGCTGTTATTTTATAATCAGAATCAACTTTATTTGCCAGGTATGTGTAAACATACGAGGAATTTGACTCTGGATTGTACAATGCTCATGATGTAAAATGGTAAATTGCTTGTACCTTATCAAGTCCAACAACCCCAAAGCGCTAAACACTGCAGTCACCAATTCAAATACACTTTCATACCCTGATGGTGGTGAGCTATGTTAAAGCGAGGCTGCAGTATATCGGAGCCTGCAGGCAATTGGGGTGAAGTGTCTTTCCCAGGGACACAACGACTGAGACGGTCGGAGCAGGGGATCGAACCGGCAACCCGCCAGTTACAGGACGACAGTGGCACAAGTATCTCTTGCGCCACTGAGGCACTGTTGTGCTTTCAATAATACAACACAATAATGCAGTAATAAAACCCAACAGTCTACAGTATAGAGAACACATACGTTATAATGAAACGCTATAATCAAAGCGGGCAGATTGTGACAATATTACAATGGTGCAATGAGCAGAGTGCAAAGGATACAGGAGTAGATTATTACTACCATTATTGTAATTATCCTGTACATGCCAGAGGTGGAGGTGATGTACAGGTAAACATACCAGCACGCATGTCCAAAGTGTGATAATGCTGGAATAAATCGGTATTATATACGATGTTATGTGTGTGAAGTAGCAGGACTTGGTATACAGTAGATATATAATGACAATAAGAACAGTATGAACAGCACTGAAATGGGGATTAATGAATAAATAACTGTTAAGTGGTTGTCAGTAAACAGATGGCTGAATAGAGACAGAGTTACTGGGTTATTGCACAGGAGGTTTTTTTGTTTGTTTTTTTGACACTGTGAGTTCAGTTGTTCCTTAGAGTGATGGCTTGTGGGAAGACACTGTTCCAGAGTCTGTTGGTTTAGGCGTACAATGCTCTGTAGCAACTTCCGGAAGGGAGAAGTTGCAACTTGACCAGGATGAGCTGGATCTGCATTAATGTTTCTTGCCCTTTTGGGGTTGTTGCTCAGCTGGACAGTGGACCATCTTCTCCGCTTGCAAATCGGTTGCAGCCTACAGCAGGTTTTCTCCCATACCGTCACCCTGTGTTTAGCTCTGTATAGCTTCCAGTGAAGTTCGACAAGCTTCCCTGTTCCTCCCGAAGGAAAAAAAAGAAATCCTTCCACAGCATGATGCTGCCATCTCTGTTTCCTGATTGGCATAGTGTGCTAAGGGTGTATTTAAGGTAATGTACAGTCTTATATGACTTTAGCATTTACGCCAATAAGTTGAATTTTAGTCTGATCTAACCAGAACCCCTTCTTCCGCACATTTGCATTGTTTCCGGCATGGTTTTGGGCAAAGTACAAACTGGACTTTCTATTGTTTTTTTTGTTTTTTTTCAACAGTAAACATATCTGAGTAAACTGGACTATGTCACAGATTTGCTTGGGTGTTTTTGGTTTTGGTCTATCGCTTAAAATCCCAGTAAAATGGTTTACAAAATGTAAAAAAAACAACAAGGTACCAATAATTGTGCTTTGCCCTGTATGTCTACTATTTTGCAACCATTTAAATGAGTAGGATTTGTTTTACAATTTTAGCCTTAATGCTAGCTCAATAAAAGAGCATCTTGTACTTGTGTTGCCCTGATGTCTTTACCGAGGGGTTATTCATATTTAAAAATGCTATAAATAATTTAAAAAAGTATATCCACAAAGGAAAATTAATCAGTATAAAACTTTCATTGTAATTCCAAAGGATGCCATTAAATGCCAGCAGAGTTCCTGAGAGTGTAGGAAATTATTGGAAACAGAAGGCTCCTGCTGTAAACAAAGACATTACCTTGGACTAAAATTGTCTGTCTGTCCCTGTTAATTAGGCAGCCCATGGAATTGTGAATTAGCTATGACTCACTAGGAAAAAGGAAAGATAAATACTCTTATTTGAAAAGAATAAAAGCCAAGGCTTGGCATAGGAAGCATTTGTCATGTTTAATTGTGGGGATCAATTAACATTTGGGGATAATGATGATTTATAAGTGTTTGTATGTAATTTGATATTCATTAAGTCTGCCAGGCACACGCTGGTATCAGCTTGTTAATTGTGTTTTCCTTTTTGTTGAAGGGTGACTTTTGAATGCAATTGGCTTAAAGTTTACCAACTCAATCTCTTGAGAGATTCAATCAT